>NC_056729.1:41798982-41986482 GCF_019279795.1 Protopterus annectens | reverse complement strand
AACAGAATTACAAAAAAGTAACTCTTGCTCTAAAACTAACCATTAGATATCTGCAATAATTCATTAGAACTAAATAAAAATGTGGAAAACTATATATATATATATATATATATATATATATATATATATGTGTATGTATATATATATATACTTAAATTGGTAAAAAAATTACTCTGAACTAAAGTACTTCTTAAATTTAAGTTTTGAAAAAAATATATATATATCATTGTAGAATGCTGAAACTCAATGAAACGTTCACTATTTCCATCTGGTGGAGAAATATAATGCAGCTCCATTACAAAAATCCACAAAAGTGAATAGAATTGCAGGTCTAACAGTTAGAGCTCCACAATAATTCATTTAGGCCAGGTGAAAACAGGGCATCTCAGTTAATAATCCACTTCTTTTCTTTTTGATGAAGCCATCATAATTTCTCATATTTATTTGGATTACCTGAACCCATCCATCTACATCTCCTTTTCACATTTTTACACATGGGGTCGAGGTGTCACATCAACAGTAACAATCAACTAGACCCAAGGTTCATGCTGCCAGGTAGCTACCCTGCCGCAGCTCTTCTTCCATACCACATACTCACATGTACACTCACACCTATGGCCAACTTAAAGCGTCCAATCCACCTACTACGTCTTTGGAATGTTGAGCACCCAACCCATGCCAACACAGGGAGAGCATGCAGATTCTTCACAAAAGACACCCCAGCCAAGAATCAAACTGTAGAACTTCTTGCTGTGAGCTGACAGTGCTATCTACTTTGCCACTGTGCCGCCAGCCTGAATATACCCTATCAGTTTCAATAAAGGTAAAAATAGTATTAGGATGTTTTTTGCTTCCATCTGATTAAAGCACTTCTGTCCCTCTGACATCTCAAATCACTGAAGTGTTAGAACATTCTTTGTTTAAATGGACCTGAAGTCTCATCAATATAGAAGATGCCACATCCGAATGTAACAAGGTAAGTGACAGATTCTGTAGAGCATGTAACAAGATATTTAAAATCAAAACTTTAATAAGTACCGTTAGATGGACATTTTCTAGTTTTGAGTAAATGGATACAAAAAAGAGTAATTCTCCCATGGGAAACATCCATATGGTTTTGATCCCAAAGTAATCTGGATATCCATCTGCCTACCTATGTAAGCAGCATCTGTCTGACAGAATGTAGCCTGGAGTACTGTAGACTAAGTATGTGTACTTGGCTTCCACCTAGGTAAACAGCTGCAGCATTCAATAAGCTCACAAGCATGAACATACATGTATCTGGCAGAAGGCATACTAGGCCATAACTGAGGTGTGAATGCCCATATCTGTCACTAGTACTGGGGTTAGGAATTATACAAAATGTTCTGCTATCATCAAAGAAGGCTTGATGTAGATTGACAGAAGCTGCCATGTACTTGCCAGGTCTGGAGAAAATGAGGGTTTCATCTTTATAGGGGGCGGTGTCCCAAGCCATTTTTGTCAGAAGTGGTACCAGCTGAAGCAGAAAAAAAAGGGGTGTGTGGAAGCAGGAATGAGACACTTAGCATAGATGTTTGGATGATAGTTGTCTCCATGCTTCAAGATGGGCACATAGTCAAGAGTTGGTCTTTGTAAGGCTGCTATCCTGTAGAAAGAGGGAACTCCGCTTGAAGTGATGTGGGGTGCAGATTAGCTGTGGTGGTCATGGAAAACAAATGGACAAAACAGATGACAATGATTAAATGATTAGCAGGCATATGGAGCAAAAAGCAATTAGGAAAACAAAAGTGCTCACAAAAATGTATTAAATAAACATTACAGAATTCAGGTCAGAGCACAGTAGAATTTCAGTTTGGGGGGGTTGGAAATTTAGGGTAAGGGAGTGAAAACTCAGGTTAGAAACTGGACAGAAGCTTTAGGTTTAGAATTAGGGGTCTGGTGGGGCTCTACAGTTTTATAGAGTTGAGTATTGTTGGAAGGGCTGAGTAATTATGGAGATCAACCTAATGGGAGCTAGGGCACTAGATTATTCAGGCAAGTGTCAGTGAGCATGTGTGCCATGATTTCTAGGACATGAGCGCTTGTAGCACATGCTCTACATGAAATGTATCAATAGATATTTCAGTCCGATAGCCTCTGATACCACGTTAAGTACTCTGTATAATATTTACACCTTGCTAAAGTCATGCATATCTGAAGAATATTCAACACTATGTACAGAGGCACACTGGAAGTTTGGTACGCAGACAGCAACAGTTATTCACGTCATCTGTAAACAGGAGACAAGTATGAAAAAAGTATGGTACCTACTTGACTTGGTTGCATAAAGAGGGGACTTATTAATGGTGCCTGATACAAAAGCAAGATTGTTTTGTTGGCAAGTAAGAGTTCATTGAGATTTTAAAATATAGATTAGAATAAGAAAAGGGCTTAGTAATGGGTATATTTTCAATGAAATTTTAAATTGTAGATACAATATTTCTAATATTTGCCGAGACAGAGTTCCATAGTTTAGCAACATATACAGAATATAATCAATCACTATTATGATTTATAGATTTTTTAAGTAAGCATTACACATTGTTTCAGTGAAAACAGTTCTGTGTCATGTGAGAAAGATTAATAACGGGCTGGTGGCAGAGTATTGTAGAGGGTATTTTGGGCAGTCTTGTCAGTGAAGACCAATAGATTAGGTAGCCCAGCTAGTTAAGGGGTCGAAGTGCAAGACAGTGATGTATTCAGTTACTTTGGTTATTTGTACAGTTTGCCATCTTATTAATAAGGTTGCCCCTGTTTGGCTTGCTGAGGTGATTGTAATTAGTCAAAAATGATGAATCATTTAGTTAAGAGGACTTGGCTATGGTCTTCCACACGTGAACTGAAAGAAAAGGTTTGACCCTATAAACAAGTCCTACTTTAAGGTAGTTTTTGTTTAAACTGCATATTGGATATTCTGATTAAATCTTAATCTGTGCTCACTTATTATACCGAATAGTTTTTCTGTTTTATACTTACTCATTTCTAGTATTACTGAATGATAATGTTTTAAAGTTATAGCAGATTGATTGCTGAGTTGGAGGCTAATAGCATTTTTTAGTTTTATTTATATTTAGTTGAAGTTTAGATTGTCTAGCCAGTTTTCAGTTTTTGTAAAGATATGATGTAGGTCATCTGAAGCTGTTTGACTGTAGAAGCTGCACATATTAATGTTATCTACATAATGGATTAGATTTGCTAAGAGACTTGCTATTTGCATAAAGAGTACAACTTCTAATACTGAACCTTATGGCATGCCTAATATTATTTTCTGCATAGTTGACAGCTCATCTGCTCAGCAGACATACTGTGTTCAATGACTAAAGGTAACTTTTAAATCAACTTATTCTGTTATATGCTGCGCCCAGTCCTTGAGCCTAGATGATAGTAGGGGATATGAATCTATATCAAATGCTTTGATTTTTATTTTGTCTTTCATGAATGTTTATGAAAGTTAGTAATGGTGTTTCTGTGATGTGGTCTAAAGTTGATAGTAGTAGAATCAGTTGAATTTTTCCAAGTATAACATTTTCTTTTAAAATTTCTGCTCCATTCCTCTTCTGATCATCAACTCTCTTTCTTCACAGCCTCACTATTAATTCAGTCATTTCTGTGTTCCTTTGGGAGATGACTGGAGAACCAGGTATAGGAACTGTTATCCTTGCAGTTTATTGGATTCTCAACTTAAGTCCTTTCCCTGCACTGTGCATGCTTATCTATGTCTGAGGAAGTTAGTTTATAATGGACTTGTAGACATCACAATGTGTTCCATGGTTTACAACGGGGATTCTACTATAGGAGGTGTGCCGTGACATACCGCACCCAAACCCGTACAAACAGAGGTGAGCATGATAAACCTCTTCATTCTCTTCCTCTCTCATAAAAATCGCAACAGCTGCCTGAGACACTAGTCTAAATCAGATCACCCAGGTCACCAGCAGAACTCTGTCCCTCTACACCAACAGAGGTGACATTTTGCTAAATGTAACTATAATTTTTTTAAGGTAGTCCCTCATGATCTATGATGGGTGAATCACACATTCTTTATAAAACAAATACAACATCAGGCCATGGGGAGAGATAAGATTAGACAATATCTTGCTGCTTATTATTATTATTTTTTCTTTCCTTTTAAATATTTGTTTAATGTTTGTTGAAGATTGGGGTTGGGAGGGTGGCCTAATGGTTAAGGTGTTTGCTTACAAACACAAGGTACAGGGTTTGAATCTCTCAGGGGATAATTGGCTAGGCTTAAAATGGCTCACAAGGGCAGTTAGCCTAGTACTAATCTATGACTCTATCTATGAACCTAAGAGGATCTTTTTGAAACTGTTTTATTCATATTCCAAGTTTGTTGTACAAATACAAGTCATAAAAGTTACAGAAAGAATTTGCAGTGCATGAAGAAGTGGTAACTAATCAGACATTTACACCTTTACATCAACCAAGTTTCATAAAAGTAAAGATAATATAAGCTGCAGTAATATTCAACGTTCACAGCTTCACAGCAGCAGCATGTTATAGCACAGTGAAGATTAGACTGAAAGCAAACAGCCTCCGATTTGGTTTTGCTTGGAATACAAATAGAGTGTGACAGGCAGTCCATTATTTCGCCAATACACCCACCCTATCAGGCATTATTGACTGCTTATCATATAATCTGCTGTCAAGATTTTTATAAGAAGACATTGATTGTTTATACTGTAAGTATTTATAGTGCAAATTATGTACAATACCGCTTATCTGATGCATCTGTTGAATTCTGCAGTGATCTATACCCGGTCCAGTTTTATTTAATTCTTTTATGACTGATTTTCATCTTAATCTTCTCAACTGTTGCACTACATAGGCAGATTATTTGAAAATGCATGGCAGAGCATCTTCAAAGGATAACGTTGATGAACTCCCAAATGCTACGGAGGAGTTACATTTATTTGCTTATTTACTTGCTATTTGTTAACTGGGTTAGTTCACTGATCTGAAGACTTTTTTTCAGGCACTGCACTGACTAGGATGGCAGGAAAACAACAATGTTGTACAATGTCATACAAAACAAGTTCTAAAGACATACTAGAGCAAGCACAGGGAATGGTGTAGTAACAAAAACATCATTCTGAATGTTAAAACTACTGATGCCCACAGCCCCAGAATGTAAACTAACAACATACACATTAGACACTTCAAACTAAATGAGAAGACACAGTAAAAAAATAGGTTTAGTAGTAGTAATAATCTGGACAAGGGCACACACATATGTCTTTATGGTCCAAAGAGAGGTACATCATAACTTCATCTGTTTCTTCCATTACTCTCATGCATTATAAGGGCTTTAACAAAATGTCATAATCAGTTCTGAGATGTAAATTTAAGAGTTCTAAGCACCGGACAGGACTATGAACTAGGAAGGCTACAAATAAATTGTTTTAACTGTGAAATTAGACTGTATTTACCTCATAGGACAACTACTTACTTGCTCAGAAGGCATTTTCTGATGCATACGTAAGTTTGTTACTGCAAAGGGTCATATATGACATGCACGTAAATACCAGAAATGGAATCATGTTAATCAGAATAAAACAGCGACCAATTCTGCTCATAGGCTCGCCATAAATAACACAACAAGCTGTCATTATCTCTCGTTTCAACTATTTCAAATCTTTAAAAAAGAAGGAGGTGGTAGTTACTTTAAACATCGGAAGTTTACTTTCCCTGAAAAGAAATCTTTGTTCCAAGATAGCTAAGCCTGTGAAGTAACTTTAACATAAAAATATGAAGACAGTGGAGATTACTGTAGAAAGTAACAAATATGAACTGACTCGTCTAGTTGACAGACAGAAAACAAACACAGGCTCAAGAGAAGTGTATACTAACAAAGATGTGTTCATTGCATAACCAGCTTCGCAGTCTGAGTGTATAAATTAAATTATTAGCTATGAATTCCGCATGGTTGACTTAATGTGAGTGAGATAATTATGAACTACTTATACATGAAACATTAAAACTATTCAAGGAATTAAGAATAGAAAATCAATCAGTTAATAATTTATTTAAATTCAGTAGATGATTTTAAGTAACATCCGGATGATTTTAAGTAACATCCTGATGTTATTGTCATATGGTTCAACATAGTGCTAAAGAAATACATGCAAGCAAGGTACACTAGAGAAAAGACAAATCCACATTGCATCTTGGTGAGAATCAGTGTACAAACATACAAATAACTATTGTCACTTTCCAGTAGCCCATACTTTTATTTATTTTCACACTCATTTACATTGAGGACCTTAGTCAGAAAGATTATTAGTCCTGCAGCATATCATTATATATCTAAGATGTAACACAATACTGACTTACACCACTTAGTTATGTAGTAAGATCAGTATAACACCAGTATTCATGGAAACCACAGTAAATTAAATCAGACATATTGCAGGCACCAGCCATGTTACAGAACTGTTGTAAAGTAGCCATGCTACTGCCTATCATGTGACCAATGTGACATGATCAATATGGTGATATGGCACACATGTACTGTCAGTAGGCTACAGAAGGCTAGCTCAAGACATTGCCACCTCAGTTCATAATGCAAATTTTGAGGAAAGGAGGAGAGATGAAATGTGAACAAGATGCAAAAGAAAGGCGAGGAACACACACAAGCATACCCTGGAAGAAAGAAAGACAAGTGGGAAGCGGAAGGGCATGTTTTTAGAGGCATCATGTATTGGTGCCCATTTTACTTTTAAAGGATGAAGGGTAGATATAGGTTGGAACAAATACCTTGTATGGGAAAGAAAGAAGAAGCTGGGAAGGTAGCAGGAGAAAAAACAGCAAATAGACACATAGACAGAAACAGGCAGGGGTGGTATGAACTCAAACAGGAGAGCAATAAATAAGTGATACTGACATAGTGAGGGAGGACAGTTGGTGTTGATGAGGACTGGAATACAAATAGGGTGTGGGTAATTACAGATAAAGGAGAACAACACCAGGATGAGTGATAGGCTAGGTTGCAAAGGGCCCATTTGCTCCACATAGACAGGGCAAATGGTCATACAAATTTATCAAATGAAACAAACACTCAAAAACTATATAACAACAAATAGATCCAGGCGACTTCAAAATTAAACCTGTGTGTGGACGCAATAGTCACCTGGATCTATTTGTTGTTATACAAATTTATCAGCCACACCAGGAGGTGCTCCATGGTCCCAATGCAGAAGTCCAGCTGCCAATGCACTGTGGACATGACTGGCCACTGCACCTGATGACAGGTGACCAAAAGGGACTACTCTGTGCCATGCTTAGCTGAGGTCCTTCTGCCTCCCCTCCTGAGTAGTGTCCACAGAGGCCATAGAGGCCACCAGTGAGCCCTCCAGGTTGTCTTTAGTATTGTGACCTTTGTCTCTCGGTTGAGGGCAGGCTTGGCAATTGCTGGACACTCAGTACATGGTATATTGGCTGGAGTACGCCCAGGTCTGCCATTCTAAATTCTATACCACAGCTAATAGTGAAGAAGGAGACCAAAACATCAAGATGAAAACTATAACATATTAATAAAACTGTGCATAACAAAAAGGATTTCATGTGCACATGACAGAAATGGACATAGTATTTATACATGTCACTTCAACAACATATCGGGCCTCCTCAGACAGGCTGATCTTTTAAAGATAATCTCCTCAGCTGCTGTAAAAGAAAATAAATTATTTAGTAAAATGTGATTGTGCCAACAGAAGACAAAGTAACCAAAAGCTTAGAGCAACAAAATATACAAAAGAAAAGAAAAAAATATAAAGTGCTTGCCGTAAAATGCTGGTTCACTCTTTCTAATTTCCACCTCCCACTGATGGAGCAGGTTGGGTTGGCACCTCTAAAGGTCACTATAGCAAAACTGCACTGCTAGCCACAGAGAGTGATGCTAGTGGCATCATTCACTGTCCCAGCATGCTGGTGCTACAGACTTAGATACGGAACCATTTTGGATGCACCAGGCAGGAACCCTGCTGAACCCAGTGCCTGAAGAAACCATGTCTCCGCAATGGATCAGAACATGATAGAAAATGGTAGCACCATGTATGCAATGAACATAGCATGAGGCACATCATTGGGCATTAATGGGACACTGTGCTAAGCATCACCAGCACAGAGGGGAGCACTTTGGGCTTCACAATATTTGTGAGTGAGCACAGTACGCACATGTCTTACTAGATTAGGATGGGCATGATACTTTTACATAGGTGTGATAACACAATGCATTATTGCAGCAATATATACACTGACAATAAGCTTCTTCCTTAGTGTAATCATCACTCTATGAGGCCAATTATAGCATGATAAAAAGTATAGTCATCTTCCTAGAGCCATGGTGGTGTCCTAGAGCCATGGTAGTGCCTAGAATCGCAGTGGTGCAGCGGTTAGCATTGTCATCTCACAGCAAAAGGTTCTCCAGTTTGATTCTCGCCTGGAGTGCCTTCTGTGTGGAGTCTTCATGACCTCCCTGTGGTCGAGTGAGCTTTAAAAACATGCAGGTAGGTGCATGTGTTTGTGTATGTGCCTTCTGTGAAGGTTGGGTTCTGTGCTGGCAACTCGACACTGTAAAACTTCACTGCCAATCAGCAGCGGACCGATGATCCCCTGTGGTGACCCCTAACTGGGAAAAGCAGAAAGACTTTTTTTTTCATCTTATTGCAGGGGACTATGTAAAGACAAATGAGTAAGAGATTTAATGCAGAAGACTTTGACATACTGAAAGAAGATAAGACAACTTAAAATGGAAGTGTAGCAAGGGTGGAGTGAAGGGGTGCAAGGTATTGGGGTGTGACTGGGAATGACTGGGAAGTGAAGTTTCTGCATTCTTTTCTGTATCAGCATTTATGAATGTTGGAACAGAAATGCACTTCAGCATTTTTGTGCTTTGTGTGTGGTAAAAATACAGTTGCAGTTTGGAAGTAGAAGTCCATTTTTTTTTTTTTGCTTTTCAAAAGAGCCGAAAAGACAGGGATCTGGCTTGGACTGCCAGTGACAGGGAGCATTTTTTTGTACTTCCATTGAAAAGCTGATAGAGCTGGTACAGGGTATTAAATGAGGCAGCTATAGCTCTGACTAGCAAAGTATTCCAGCATTATATTGAACACTACTGGTGTATGGCAGCAACAGACAGAAAACAGTTGACTGGGTATAGTCAGCAGTGTAGTTAGGCTGGGGTGAAGGGGGCAGCTGCCCCAGGTACAAGGTGTTAGAAGGTGTGATTGGGAGATCTTTTTTATTTTATTTTATTTATTTATTTTTTGCTCCATGTGTAGACATGAGGGTGGGACACAGAGTTCCTGTGACTACTGTTTAGAAGAGAAGGGAGGAACACCAGACTGGAGAATGGATCTTATATTTTAGCTATTCACTTATTCATGTAGAATGTGAGGGTGTGACTCAGTGGACCTGGCTGTCCTTCTTAGGAGATAAGGGAGGAGTGTCAGAGGAGTGTCAGATTTGGGGAATGGACCTTTTTGTTTTCAACATATTGTTGAAGGGTCTCAAATCATGAAATGGCACTAGGCACCAGATGACCCAGTTACGGTTCTGGGTAAAGTTACATAGCACAAAGACATAACAAGGTGTTGTCTAGCTGGGCAGGCTAACTCTGAGAGAACAAATCATAATGATATGACCATTTACTATCTATCTGGGGGTCACGCTATGGTCTATGCTAACAGACTGAAAGACATAGTACAGGGAAAATCATACCTCATGTATATAGGTCATGGCATGCCCATGTGTGGAAAGGGAACTGTGAAGCACAGGATGTGTGCACACCAATGGCCATCAGGAAAGTGCTGTAAGAAGGTGGGCAGTGTTAATATGCCCGTTACTAATGTCAGTATGGACTAATGTCGGTATGTTGCTAGCATAGTATCAGACTGGCATGTAGTCACCAAATTTAGGGAGGGGCAGTGCTGAGACATACAGTTCTGCAATAATCACTCATAAACAGCCATGCATACATACACAGACACAGGCACACACATATATATTGAGCCGTATTATAACATACAGCTGCACATGTGTAGTCGTGGGTCTATGGGAATGACAACGGCTGGAAAAATTAACCATCTAAAGGTGTTACTGTAGGCTCTGTAAACACAAGATATAATTATACCTGAAAATGACAGAAAGCAACAAAGCTTTTCATGACCAAGTGCAGCAGGAAATTGCAGAGCATCTATATCACGGAAGGCATAATAGGATGTTGGTGCAGGTGTAATGAAAGCTCATCAGTACAGTACTATATGTCAAGTTCATGGCACAAGGCATCGTCCAGAACAGGAGGCAGGCCACCAACTCATAAGTGACTCACAAAGATGGAAGTTCCTGTTAACCTTGTTTGGGGACATTGAGGGAACCCCTCATAACTGGCATTAGCTTGAATTCATAGATTCATGGATTACTACTAGGCTAATGACCTGGTGGGGCTTTCTAAGCCTTGCCAACTTTTCCCGGAAGAATAATGACGTCCTGCATCCAAATAAGACATTGTATGGAATGCGGAATCTAAGCTGGAAACAACTGCCCAAGTGTAAGTCAGGGATGAAATGGTTTAGTGATAACATGTATATTCCCAGTTGTAAACTGACCAGCATGTGTGAAATATTTATTATTCTACAGAACAATTATGCACATTTATTGTCTGGCATCATTGAGGCTATCACAATATGTTCCCATATACTAGTCACATAAGTGGGCTGTGCAACTATATATGCCAAGGTTTGGGAAGAGTGTGGCATATATCTTAGCACTGTGATACATATTTTATCTTTTTGCTTTGATAGGTTCCACTAGAGGAGGGTACAGCACAACAATTTGGCACATGCTGATGATGGCTGTACATACATGGTGCAGTCAGTTAAAACTATGACACTATCAGTATAGATAACTTTAGAGGGCATGCACACATCTACCCCATATGAGATCGCAGTGGAGGGGCAAGCTGGGCTTCTGTCATTAGCCCTGTTTAGCTGTGTTTAGCACTGGACATCCTGTTGGTGTGATTGTCACCCAGGCTACTCAGGAGTCACCACCAAGGGTGGATTCTATCAGCTGCACTGCCTGCAAGTGATTCCTTGAACTAGCAACCACACTAGACTTAAATCATCAGATGTGCAGGACAGTGGTTCAGGCACAGACAAGTACACACAATGTAGTTCAGATTGTGATCATGGCCTGCTTGAGTCCATGCAACCATTATAGGGACTGTAGGATGATGTGTATTGCATTAAAAGTGACATGGCATATAGTAACTTAGAGCAAACATGCCTGATGGGGCCACTGGTGACCCAAATAGGATTCATTGGTGCATCCTTGAGGATACTGTTCGTGCAAGGATCTGAGTGCATGGTAGGTGGTCATAGGCCTAGCTTATGAAGATGGTACAAATTGTTCTGGAGACTGCAGGCACAGACAATCTTGAGGCTCATCTTGCACCACATGGACAGATGTCCCGACAAACCAGTCATTCTGTTTCACATAGTTCCAAACCATCAGTATCTCTTTATTGGCTCTCCACAAAGGAAGTCATGTCAGGTATCCTGACCATGATTCTGAAATGCTGCACATTCCCTCATGTGGGACATATCTAGTCTTGATACTGCAGGTCATATAGTACACCTGGCCAGTGTTCACAACATGGATACTCCACACCAACACTAATTGTTGTCATCCCTGATTCACCCCCCCCCCATAAGTTTACCTGCCTGTGTGGCTTTCACATTCACCTTCCATGACTTTAACCCTTGTTGTACTGTAAATGTTACTTGTTGCTGTGCCCACCCCACCCAACTTGTAGAAATATGATGATCTGGTTACCTCTCTGGTCTGTGTAAGTAAGGTAGAATCTGATGCACAGTGCGGCCTATCAATGCACTGTAATGTATAGTCTGGGTGCATTAATGCATGCATCTGTTTTATTCTGTGTTCTTTTTGTCATGGCCCATAGGTGTGGATCAAGCACCCCCTCTTAGCTAGTGCTACAATGTTTTGTACTCGCCTCTGCTTTCTGTGGGGTTCCATCAGGGCTGGATCATGGTCAAATGAGGTCCTAGGTAGGGTAATGGACAAGTGTCCCCTAATCATATAAATATCCCATTCATTGGCTCTATTTCCTCCCATCTGCCATAAAGTGCTATTTAAACCCGTTAGCATGCATACTATTTTCATCTTTACTTTCACAATGTTCATAGATATCTGGATATTATAAGTGATGTATAATGTTTGCAACCGGGACTGTGTCAATATGGTTTGTGATGTAAAATACTTGCAACTAAGATTGTGTCGGTGTGGTTCGTTTTCATTTATATATGTATGATTGCTTATGTTGTAAGTGATGGTTTAATAAAGATGTTTCTTGTTAAAAAAGAAAAGGGGCAGGAACTGAATAATTTATGTAATATTGCTTAGGTTATATGATATATAGTAATATACGTGAAGTATAATGTTTGTTAATATTAGTTAATGTTAAAATTTAATACAATTTGATTACTTTTGTATAAATGTAAATTTGCCTGTGTCACAAGTGATGATTCAATAAAGATGTTTAAAAAAAATGTGTTTCAATTTTTACAAAAATACTGAGAGTCATTTGCTAAAAAAAAAAAAAAAAAAACTCACACAGAAAACAGACTAACAAGGAAGGACAACTCATATTGATAGCTTGCCAGATGCACTTTCAATAAAATTACGAGAGTGATTGTTAGGATTTTCAGTCAATGACAAATAGTGAAGCATTAAATTAGTAGCTATGTGAAGGGTGTGGGGATTTAAAAGAATGAGTAACATCTTTGCCAACAGCCGGGACAACTCAGTGGAACAGGGGGAGTCCAGGAGCACAGTCTGGTGAATGGACTTGGTTGAGGTCACACAGCAGATAAACAAAGGTCGAGGTAGTCAAATGACTGCAGGGAGCAGCTTAATAACAACTCGAATCCTTACTCATCTGCACTAAGTGCATTTCATACCTATGTTACTACAAAAATCAAGCCAAATTAAAAATGCATTCATAGTTAAAACATTAATATTACATTTGTAGACCTCATGTTGTCCAGGGCAGTAGCCATACATTTCCATTGTTACTCAAAGCTCTGAGTTTGCTATTCCTACCCTGCATATTGGAAAAATATGTATACACAGACTCTTCAAACATTGCTTTGACATACATAAGTAAAAAATATATATACTATTGTCATCTGCCACAGCCAATATTAATAAGAGCCATACTATGTATAGAATTAAATTATTGATATTATTCAGTTATAAATGTCCTGGGCTCAGTTGACCACAATGTTTATAAGATGCTCAGAAAGAAGACATTTGTCTGAGTACACCAAGTATGCCTGGCTACATCCACATTATGTGTATAACAATGCTACATAATCAAGCTTCTCCCTTTCCCATAAAAAAGCTTCATCACCAGGATTCCTGCTGGCAGGTGTTTACAATGCCAGTCTAACTGGTACATTACAGTGTGAGATAGTTACTCTGCAATTAAGTCCTATATTGGTAGTGCATGTATCCACTGTCACAACTTCACATTTATTTTTGTGTGAGGCTTTCTGAAACAGGAAGGAATTAGCAAAGCTTGTGGCCCTTTCACCATGAGCAAGCAGATCAGCTAGAGAAGATGAAAGGTGGGTGGGATTACTGATGTTTTGTTTAGCTCCCACCCTTTAATGTCCCGTGAGTAAAGGCTTCATGTTTGTTTCTGAATGGGATGGGTAGGGTTTTTTGTGGAGGTGGGTGAATAGGTCAAGCACTATCAACAACAAAGCTAAAAGAAAATGCAAGTGTGCATATATTAACATCAGCAACCAAAGCAACAATACCGTTGCATACTCATACACGCAGCTAAGTGAGTTTTAACTGAAAGCTATCCTTTGTCAAGTTGTTTGTTTATTAATTTAACCAGAAACTGGGACAGCATTCCCCTAAAAGGGGAGCACTAAAGGATGTGAAAGGTCACTGAGCAGGTTAACAACTAAGGGGACATACAGCACATAGAACAACTAAATACTGGTCTACAGTGAGACCCGAAACAATATAGTGCATTACTGGCATTACTGTTAGTTTTCAAACAGATTGTAAAAATAAAGTGACTTAAAGAATCAACAGTTTTATATGGGACAGGGCAAGAAAATGAGGAACAAATGAGAAGCGCACTGCAAATATTGGGGCAGACAAGAAGTCCTTGAAGCAGAAAAGTCTGGTTTACTTAAAAATGTAAAAGAATGATCAAACGACTTTGCAATGAAATGTGGCTTCTGAATGAATAATGTAAGAACTATGAAATGAATATTTGGAATTATTAAATGTTGGTAATCTTCAGCATTTTAGGAGAAAGACTGATCTCTCTTTTTCTCTCATTCACAGACAGGCATGTCCCCCCCCCCAACACACAGTGGTGCACTGCATAGTTACTTACCAAATCTAAGCGAAACAAAGCAACATCTTCAGCACACTCTTTTTCAAAAGACCACATTATTTCTCAATAACAGGCTGGCCCACTTAGTACATTTTTCACTCTAAAGATCTCCAGAAAATCACTCTCTTATTGGCTCTACATTTGAGCAAAGGAAAGAAAAAACGGGAGCTGTCACGGATCAAAACAGAGTGACTAATTTTTTGTCCTCTTGCTCATGGAGGCCCCAGCAAGCACTGGGCCCTAGGCAGCTGTCCAAGTCTCCTTGTGCTGGATTCAGCCCTGCATGTCACTGCAACCAGGTCATCTGACCACCCTGTGTCAAGCCTACTCCCCTCTTTGCTGCCACCAATAGTTGACAAAAGAGCTCTTGGTCCTCTATAAACTGAGATATGGCAATCCTTTTAAAAGATCCCTCACCTCTGTAACAGGCAATGATTCAGTCTACTTCAGAACACAGTAGAAAAAAAAAGGCAGCTACATGACACAAATCCATGTATCTTCACTCCTCTCAGAAAAAATCTTCTTAGCAACTTAGCAAACCAAAACAAATTTAGAATTTAGTGAATCAAACTGCTGGCCATTTTTCCACAATATTTTCAAAAATTAATGACACAGTTCGTGTAGCTCAAGAAACCTTTCCACTTCTATCTTTCTTTAAGAATTCTTCCACCTTCCATCCACCCCTCTGACCTCTCCAAACCAGCCTTCACAGAAGCCCAATCCATGTCCTTATGCTCTTCTCATTTACTGTAAAGCCATCTCCATCAAACATCCCATCAATCTTCTGGCACTTCTTCTACTTCAGATAGCTTTCATACCTGATTTATTTCAGTCTACAAAGACTACTGCATGTAACATCTGTATGTACTCTTCAATAGCTGTCCCACCTGCAACATTATGCCTTCCATCTGGAAATAAGCTATTATCAAGCATCTTGTCAAAATGTGAAAACAAGCCTCTCTGTATGATTTCTGTCCCTTATCAATCTTCCCCACCCTAGGAAAAATATTCATAAAAATTATTTAATCCCAGGTCTGTAGATATCTTCAGTCCTAAAAGGTCTTGTCCCCTAAACAACATGCCTTTTACTGTTACAGTGGAAGAAGTTCCCATACTGAACTGCTCACCCTAACAGACAATATTTTATTAGAAATGGATAAGGGTAACTTCAATGTGGAAGTGTTTATTGACCTACCAAAAGCATTCAGCCTAGATGATCATCCCTTGCTCTTTGGCTCACAAACCAAGTCTGGATAAACAGCCAATCCCTACCATTGTTTAAAAAGTCTCTATCAAAGAGAATCTTTTCTGTCAAATTAGGAGACTTCAATTCACCTTCTGTTCCTCTCACTATACAAGTATCACAAGGTTCACTTCTTTCACTCCTTTTATTCTCTTTACTCATCTGTTCTCATTCAGCTGGCCTTCTGCACTTTGCAATTATCTGATATGCTGGTGATGTGGTGATCCACACATCCCACATGCTTGGTAGAGCTGCACTCATGTTAACAACATACAGCCCCCTCCCACTTCTATCTAACCAACTCAAGAAGACCTGGCCTAACTTTCTAACCTAAACAAGTCATACCTTGTAGCAGAACACAAATTGTACAATGTACCCAAAGACTGGTAAATAATAATCAGTTACCTAAATAAACCCTTTGGCCTGACCCAGTGGTGGAGAGGGATAAAACCGTTACTCTTCCCATGAAGACCTCTACTTCACTAGCGGCATGGGCGCTTGAAGGATTAGGTAGGAGGAAAGATGGGAAAGAGCAACTGATGCCAGCTCTTCCACCCTAAGTAAAGAAACACAGCCAAGACTCACTGCAATAACAGAGTAAGATCCTGGCGGGCTTTCCGCTGTTAGAGGTATACAACTTGGTTAGGAGGTTGTGCATGTATCTTCTACATGTAAAGCTTGCAAGGCTATTTTCCAGTGGTGGGGAATAGGGCACACTCCCAGGTAGAACTATAATACTGCACCATCATCCTATGTCCACTGACTGGGTCTGGTGTTGGGACAAGCTGAGCCTGGGGGAGGCTACTGCAGTTTTGTTAGACCCAGTGAATAAGGAGAACTAGTGATAGCTGACAGTTGGCTGAAGGGAAAGGGAGCAAAAAAAAACATAATTATAGCTTAAATCCCTTAGAACATGTAATTCTTAAAATGTCTTGGGATCTGGTTAGACCAACACCTTACCCTTCAACATCGTATTGAAGTAACCAAAGCCAGTGTCAACTCTCAACTGTTTTGGGGCCTGATAGATATCTGATGTTCTTTCCCTCAAAGGAAGGAATGGATTTGTAAAAGTGATACTTCTTTCACCCCTTGAATACAGCATTCCCTTGGAACTAAAACTTTCCAAATAAATGTCTGTGTATTGCAAGCTACTACCAATAACATGTGCAGGTTCCTCTCACTGGCTCTGAAGACAGAACACCACTGTCATGTGCTCACTAAAGCCCCACCTACTGAGCTCTTATACAATAAAATTATTAGTTTCCTTTTTGTTCTTTGCTCTCATTAACCTTGAATCCTTTCCATTATTTCCCAGTAGCTGTATCATTTCAACTTGCACTACCACCTCAGATCCCTATCCCCAATATAAAAGTCTTTTTGTCACCAGGAGCCAAATTGAAGTGCACTGATGATAGCTTCTCCTTCCTAGGACTACAGAACTGGCAATTCCTTCATACTTGTCTCCAAAGAAACTACTTCCTGCAAGTCATTTAGGCATAATCTTAAGCAATTCCTGTTCAGAGATACAGTATGTGAATGTTTCAAAACAGGCATCACCCCCTGAAAGGGCCTATCCTTCCCATTCTCAAGAGCACTTACTTCATACAAGTTCTCCTTCAGTATAGAAACTCCTTCCTTTTCATTCAAACCATTTTCTTTTTCCATATTGTACAAAGGACACTATTTCTACTGTCCTTTATTTTATACCATCTCTGTGGGTGAAGGCATGTCTAAGAATATCATCTTTATTAATGAGTCTCTGATTTTCTCATTGTAATTTACTACATGTGGATAATATTTGTTTCTCTGTCATCTGTTATTTAGTTTTGTATAATTACGTTGATTTCACTGTTACTGTTATTTGCCATATTTTTGTAAGCACCTAGACTGAACTTGAAAATGGCCCTAGATGTCAATATTGTTCACCTGATTAAACATTCAAAATAAAATAAAACTAAATTACTGCTGTATGCCACCAAATATATTCCTCAGTGGAAATGTGCCTTCAGGAGTCCAGGCACACATTTGATAATGTTCACTTTCCATGAATATGCAGTTTCATGTTATCTACTTGGTCATGGTCAAGGAGTTTTGAATGGTGGTCATCAGACACAGTCCCAAGGCATACCTTGCAACCCTGAGACACGTAACAGTAGACACCATTATGACTGGTCTGTTCCCTATGTCATTGGGAACAGCATATCCTGGTTTATGCATCTGGCAATGTGTGGACCTGCCAACTGCATAACCCTGTGAAAGTTACCCTGCTCCAAATTCTTGTAGACTTCACACATATGCTAGATGTGGGAGTCACGGTCACTACTTTGATGGCAAACAGACACATTGCATATAATAATGTGTGGTTTGCACACAACCTGGCAGTAGATGGGGTAAGATTCCATCAGATTGCTATACTGGGCACTATGATGGCAATATGGGTGCAATCAGTGTCCCCAGGACCTTAGGGAAATTAACTATGTTGTACATGGCTATTTTGCAGCTGTCCACAGAAATCACGCATGATCCTCAACATGCTGTCACATCAACGGACCAGTTTAGAATCTGTGAGGCAGGTGTCTGCAAAGCTCCTAACCTGTCTTCTGTTTGATGTTGAAAATACCTGCAGCAAGGATGGTTAATGCTACAGCAACCTTCACATTCACTGGCAGTCTATGCATCCCCTTTGATTCCATGAGTGGACAGTGCATGTCTTCTGTCTTCTGTATGGTGTCCTTGTCTTCTCTATTGCAGACACCAATGCTCTGACATTGAAGGTCATGGTATGTCACAGTTCTATTATGTGGAGAGCGTCAGTGGGCAACATCAAAGGCACTGGCTTGAAAAGTAGCCACTAACATTTGCTACTCAACTATTATTAAAGCATATGTAAATACGTTCTGAAATGTTTGCTGCTTTCTGCTGTATAACACACGTGTTCATCAGAAAAAGCTGTTTCTGCTGATGTCACTGTTCATACAACAAAGTCTGCCTTAGTACTTCTGCAGTACACAGAAACTATGAATTTTCAGACAATAAACAACTTACAGAACCAAGTACTGCCTTCTTCTTCATGCCATATTGACTTACTTATTTACATTTCATTGGCCAGTTGACTCCCACAGGGTCAGTGGCCTCTTCTCAATGGAAAACTGAGGTTAATATTCATACTGAATCTGATAAAGTTTGGTCAGCTCAATGAAGAACTTCCCCTACTCATTTTTTGATAAGTGCTACAGGATCCTTTAAATCCACCTGAGCTGCTGCCACCTCAGTCAATTGGGATCTTGATTTAACATCTCATCTGAAGGTTGACAAACTCAGGAGTATATCACCTCTCTTGTGCTCTACTCCATTCTCAGCTATGGAAAAATAAATCCAAGAACCCAATATACAAAAACAGTCCACTGCCTTTAGATGTTGCTGCATAAGAAGTGAGTAGGCCTAACTTTTGAGACACTGAAACTGTCAGTCCCATGTACATTATACTAAACATGAGGTATCCAACTCTGCATGTGGTATTTTTGATGTTACCTCGGCAGCTGCTGGAAAACAGTTTTATTATTATTATTTACTTTACCTGCTGTCATTTCCTGGTGATGATGTCTTTTGCATATCCCATTATAGTAAAAGCCTTTACTGTTTTATATTCACTGCTTTCCTGCATTTAATTTATTTACTATACCTCCTTTGAATGTTAATGTAGCATAGCTCTTAGCTGGAAACTTCTGGTGATGGTGGTGATATGAGAACATGTGAAGTGGAAGCACCAGGCAGGAGCCTTAACATTTACTCACTCACTTTTATGATCGTTTATTCACTCACAGTAAAATGGCGGTTAATGTCCAATATTCTGCTGACTCTTGTTTGCTAAATGATTCAGTCATTTGATATTGGAGAGAAAAACACAGTATACTGTGATTTTATTTTTATGAAATATTTAAAGAATGGCCTGAAACAAGCCATGCCTCCTCAACGTTTGAAACAGACATTGTTTCTGGAGCCTTCCTTATCTGCTTCAAAGTCAAAGAAATTGAACAATGTAGAAATATGACAAAAATAAGGAAAAGTACTTTCATGCTTTAAAGTTATTCATTTAAATACCTTAAGGAGGTAAAACAGATTCTTGATACGTATAATCAGCAAGGGAAAATAAATGAACACAAAGTAACTCAGGGATTTCTGATTAAGCAATCACAATCACTCCTGCAAAAATTAGATATTACAGAAGACTGATTCTGGCACTTTAACCAAAGAATATTTGCATGATGAGAGGAAACTGAATGAAAAAATATGGTATAATTCCTTTAGGACTGTGTATCCAAGATGATGAGAAAAGACAGGGGTAAATTTATGATAGAGAGAGAGCCCATAGATCCCTGGCTATGAAGCTGGCTACCCTATGACAGGTGTTGTCTACAATAGTGAGGTTTTTCTTTTAGTCAGAGAAAAATAAACCTTAAAAGTGAAAGCACAGCTGCACTACTCTATAATGATGCTAAAAGCTCTGTCTGCAACAATTATTCTAAGATTTTGAGGGAGCAATGGTAAGGTCTTTGGCCTGTCATGTCTTCATTAAAGATGGAGTTGATTCAGCGGCTGGTCATTCTGTGGTCAATGCTCTAGCCTGGTAAACAAATACAAATAAAAATACAGTTGTGTGCTGTTCAGACAACACATGGTTAATCAAAACCAAAGTGTCTCAATTCTGGGAAGGTCACATACTCAAAACAGTGAGATTTTCTACATCATACAAAAACACCTAAATCATTCTTTTTAGCAGAAGCCACCTTGCATAACTAATGTATGGGAAGCCTTTATACCTTACAAACTCAGACAAGATGGAGAAAGGAAAAATCAGCTTCTCCGTGCCTCTCAACTGCACAGATTTTCACAGAATGTCTGGATGTTTACCTCATATTTTTGGTCCATTGTTCATGAAATTGTGTTTTTTTAGCAAATTATTGGCAAATCATTGAAGATTTAAGTCAGAAAGTAATGACAGATATTTGAGTTTCAAACTTCATACCCTTCAGAAAATGCATGCCAATGCAAAATCTGTTGTTTCTAAGTTTGTAAGAGCAATATTTAAAAATTGTCCCTATTTTTGGGCCTTCCCCCCATTATTTATGTCTTTGTCCTGATTCCTTGCTCTAAGAGGTTGACAGGTATGACCTTCTCCCTGATCGGTAACTCCCATCTTCAGCCAATGATGCTATGCTCATGCTAACAACACAGACCCCTCCTTGTATCTAATGTGCTAAACATTGTGTGGTGCTATATGAAATACTTTGACAATGATTAAATGGAATAAAACATGGCTTAGACATTCCTGATTACTTTAACTATTATTTTTACTACATCAGTAAAAAGTAAGATACTATCGCTTCCAAAAGTAAAGCAAAGAAAGCAGTTTTGTGTATTCATGTGCTTTATTAGAGTCTATAGAGTGTGGTTGAAAGCTAATAATAGCAAACGACCCAAACTTCGAAAACACTGGAACTCGAAGTTGCAATTGCGGGTGGCTGCGTCCCCCAACACTCCCCACTAAATATATATACCAACTCCGAAATCACACTACAGTGAGGAAAGGGCAAATAGCCCTATCTACACTGTAGTGCGACCCCACAATAATAACTTTGAGTTCCGGTGTTTTCGAAGTTGTGGTCGTTCGCTATTATTAGCTTTCGACCACGTGATATAGACCCACATTATTAGGCTTTATTATGAAACTGCCTTACACTCTAATAACAGACATATAAAAACATGGCTTTTTCACTTCTAACAGATCAGTTAGGACATCAGCTTTAGTGACCTAAAAAAATGAGTCAAGTTAATACTCTCCCAATTGTCCATGTGGAGCATGCTTAAACTATAAGCCTGTGCAATGTATGAAAGAATTTTACTGACCTAATTTTCTTGAGAGAGGCAATATGAATGAATTAGTATGGGTTTCCACTGCTGTGATAGTGATTGTGATATTAATAAACATCACATCTTTCACAAAAGGTTGCTTTGTTGTTTGGCATAGTGAATGTGAGATGGCTGTAAAAATGCTGTTTTTGTTGTAAAAATATTATTTTATTGATTATTTATGGCCAAATTAATGTTAAAAACTATGCTATTGCAAAGAAGCTGTGTTATAAAAATGCTGATTAATTTCAACTGTCATGTATATATCCTATACCAGGGCCGACCTTAGGAACTGTGTGGCCCCATTTGACCATTATAGTAGAGTCCCTCATCTACCACTACACATCTCCCTCCTCTTGCTGACTTCTTTTGAACTTAAAACTATTTTTGATTTGGTATCAAAAATGTATACTATTACTGTGTGTTAAAATAAAGCATTATGTTTATTTATTAGCTTATATTTTGTCATAAAGCATGTTAAAATGGAAGTAAACCACTGGACTTTTGAATTACCCCTGAGCCTACATATCCTGCTGTTCCTCTGTGAGTGTCTACATATCTCACTCAGGCACAATGGATGGGGCCTGCTTGATGGCCACTAAAGTCCTCTGACTCCATTGTGTGTCACCAGATAGGTGCACCCAGGCTTACCAGTAAAGATTTTCTGATTCTATGTAGAACTACCTAGATGTCCTGAGTAGGATATAGCTGCACACTTCCCTTGTTCCTTTTACACTTTTTTTATTACATTTTATTGTATTTTATCTATTCATGATTGTGTTCTCATATTATTCTGACTTATACTTATCTGAATGCTTGCTCTTATGTTTCCAGCATTGTATTGCTATTGGTTAAAATGTATTGTTTCTTTGGATGCCCTCCACTGTGTTACTGTTGTTAACACTTTCAGAAAAGTGAATCATTTTTTTCTCTACCTTTGCCTCACACCATTCAGCACATAAACCTCACATTTTACTTCTTTGGGATTATTTTGGTCCTGTCTGCATTTTTCTGCCATACTACTAAATTGATAGGATTCTGTCGTAAGTCTTACTGATCAGATGTTACCTCATGTCACAGTATCCATATTTTTTATGCTTACTTGTATTTATTTTCATGCTTTCTGACACTGAATATTCCAGTTATTTGTAACTTTATTCATTAACAACCATTTATAATAAAACCTATAATTAGCAAGAGAAGCAAATGAAAACAGTACTTCTCTACCAGTCTTCAAAATAAGCATGGTCTTCTATTCTGATACAGTAACTGGAGTGGTACATAAAACCAGATGGTAAATGCAACCAGTTGTGCATCGAAAACCCTGTTGAGCACTCAGAAGCAGCAACTGACTACTATGGGAGTGCAATCAGTTAACACTGTGAGTCCCACAAGAGGCATGAAGCAGAAGCTACTAGTAATACTGGACTTGTAAGTACAATGGGAGTAAGGCTACAGCAAGAAATGTCTTGTACTTTGTTAGTGTCTCTTAGGTAAATTTCTGAGTCATGTAAAGCATAATAGCCCTGCCATAGCCTAGTGTGAAGCCCCCTGAGGGAGTGGGGCCCTATTGGGCAAAACTGGTCCAACTGGCCTAAGGCCGGCCCTGCCGCATACTCTAGTGAAGCAAACAGCAGTAGACAGCATGTTTACTTGGCTGCCTTTAAACCAGACAGTTAAAAGCAGGCCTTCAGTCCAGTACAGCAGAGATGTTTGCCTGTCAGTATAGAGAAAGTGCTAAATGAAAGAGCATCTGCCTCTCAGTGTTGAGAGATTATTTGGCCAAAATAGGGAAATTTGAGTTACCAGCCAGAAAACTGACTGAGAAACATTTTCCTCTCATCATAAAGGAGTATCTACCCATCGGTAGTGACTGTTAGATTTTTCAAGCCTGAAAATATACTGGAAGAGGCTGGGAAACCCCTGAGGATCTAAGTCAAGGATTACTTATGATTTGCCTGCGAATTTTTTGGAATATCTGGTAGATGGGAAACCACAAGTGTAAGATTTTGGCTTTTGTTTAAGTTTCTCCTGCTGAAAAACTAAGTCTTAATTTTGTTATACTTTTATCAGTGAAAATAAAGTGCCCTGAGCTAAAGAATTTTGTCTCCAATGTGGGCTTCATATTTCATTTATTTGTGGGGATGAGAAATAGTCTTACAGGATTATTTATATCTAGAAACAACCTTTTAATGGCTTCATTTTAACTTTCATTTGAATGTTTTTGTAGGAAACACTGATTTCTCTCAGCTACCTTGCACATTACAAACTCCATTAGACCTGTCTCATAAGATATTATTGTAGATCCCTGAAAAGCTTAAGATGGCCTGAGCTCCCCTACATGCTTCAAATATCACAACTACAAATTGCACACAACATCCTAAATAGATCCAACTCCTGCCCTACCCTTACATCCATAATTGCACCCTACATACTCAATCGTGACCTCAGAAGCACACAACAAAACCTTCAGCAGGTGACTAAGCCAAACAAAAATATTGGAAAAATACTTTAGAATCCTTCAATTGCATACTCATGGAACAAACTTCCATTATCCCTTCACGCCACTACCTTTATTTGTATTGATGAGAAATAGTCTTAGAGGGTTATTTATATCTAGAAGCAACCTTTGAATGGCTTCATTTTAACTTTCATTTTAATGTTTTTGTAGGAAACACTGATTTCTCTCAGCTACCTTGCAATTACAAACTCCATTAGATCTGTCTCATAAGACAGTTTGGTTTTGATTGACAAGTTCTCCTTTTCCTTCCAAAAAACCTCAGTCCAGCTAAAGACAACTTCAACATCTCATCCTTAGATAATACAATTATCACCACTGACGCAAACACCAAATTGCTTGGCATTGCTATAGACGACCAATTAAAATTTGACCTACATATCTTAAATTGTATCAAAAAGTCCAATCAAAAACTAGGTCTTCTATACTGCAACAACAAATATATACCTAACAAATCTAGAACTATACTGGCTTAAACTTTTATTCTACCATCCCTGCTGTATGCTGCTCCTATACATAATAACCTGCAAAATAATCTCTTAACCAAACTAGAAACCACCTATTACAAGATAGCCAGATTTGCACTCAGTAATAGCTACAAATCCCATCATTGTAGATCCCTGAAAAGCTTAAGATGGCCTGAGCTCCCCCACATGCTTCAAATATCACAACTACAAATTGCACACATCATCATAAATAGACCCAACTCCTGCCCTACCCTTACATCCATAATTGCACCCTACATACTCAATCGTGACCTCAGAAGCACACAACAAAACCTTCAGCAGGTGACTAAGCCAAACAAAAATATTGGAAAAATACTTTAGAATCCTTCAATTGCATACTCCTGGAACAAACTTCCATTATCCCTTCGTTCCACTACCAACAGTTGGGATTTCAAAAAGCAACTAAAAATTCATTTCCAAAATGCATGGATCTGTACTTGTCAGGAAATTACCTAATGAATTTTTCTTCTACTCTCAGTTAACATATTTGCCTAGTATCTACCTAAACTGTCTACATATATTACTCTCTCTGCAGTTAGTACCTATGCTATTAAATGCATCTTTGTTGTACTATGTCATGATGTTACTCTGAATTTTTTTTATTTTAGGCATTGCTAATTTCCTTGTAAATAACTTAACGCTAACCAAATTTCTCAAACATATTGCTACTGCATTCACAAAATACTGTAATTTTGCCTTGTATATATTTGTATTATATATTTCTCTCTGTTTTTGTACTGTTAACTATCTTACAATTTGAATTGTTACTTTTTTCTTATTTTTTAATTACTTTCCTGGAGCTTTTCTCCTCCAGTCTCCTCTGAAAAAGGACTCTCTGGGCTCAGTTGGACTAACTTGGTTAACAAATGTAAAATAAATAAATAAATAAATAAATAAATAAAATAACTAAATAAATAAATAAATGTAATGCTGATTTAAGCCCTGTACTCCAGATGGATTCCCTGTTTTGCAGAAATATCTGTTTCTTCCATGATTCCATAATCTTCCCTTCCACTGAAGTAGAATGACCACCAAAACTAATCATAATAGGCAATTTGAGTGCAAATGGGTCATCCCGATCTTCTATCATGAATGTGTGTCTGGGGGAGGCTTTAATCCTCACATAAAACAGTGTTATTTAAGAGTCATCAAAATGTTTTGCCAGAATTTTATCTACTTTCTCCATTTCAGGAAAAACATTTAGCCAAATATTCTTTGCTAGACACTTTACAAAGCACAATATACTTTAAGGAGGAAGGAATGAAGAATATACATAGTAATATTTAGAAAACAATTTAAATTGTTTAGAGTGTGCCAGTTATGTACTCTGTGTATTTAACGTCATATCCATTAGTTGCAAAGTACACGCTGAACTTATGTTTGAATGATCACTGCTGCAGTAGCCTTAGCTATATGAGTTATATCTTGCCAAGGACATGACAGTCAGACAACATTTAAAGCTTCAGGGCACTTTCCATGCACTCAAACTGTCATGCAGCTCAGGCTGTGCTGACTAAAAGACAAGTTTGGGTATGAAGCCCTTCAGAGCTTTCCTGCCACAGAGAGAGGGAGGTTGAGCCTGCAAACCAAATGTTAGCACAACAAAAAAATAAATGTTCACACACTGGCATGAAAAACACACCAAAAAAAAAAAAAAAACACAAGAGAGATGGAGGGAGGGAACAGTGATCATTCGAACATTTACTGTTACGGGAAGTTCAACTTACACAATTGTAGTATCATATTGATCAGTGCTGCAGTAGCCTTAGCTGTACTGGTAGAAGGATAAGAGTCCATGAACCAATGGAGAATGGTCCTAACAAAGCTTGACCTGGACCTAGAGAAAGAATCACACATAGTGCTTTGTAAAAGTATGTATAGACGACCAATTAGCAGTTTATTTCTACAATACTTCTAGTATCCAAACACTTTCTAAAACGCTGTAGATGAAGCCAAGGACTTGGCAGAGTGGGTCTTGACCATCCCTGGATTATTTTTGTTATGGTGAGTATAAAAAAAGGCAATAGCCTTAGACAACCATTTAGAAATAGTCTGTTTTGACACAGGTTGTCCCCTCTTCTTAACTTCACAAGGAATGAACATCTGAAGGACTTTTCTGTAAAAATAGTACCTGAGTTGTCTGTGGACATCCAAAGTAAGGTGTATCCTTACTCCCTCATTTTTAGATTTAGGAAAGAAAATGGGGGGATGGATAATTTGGCTTAAAGTAAACTTGGATACCACTTTAGGCATAAAAGATGGATTAGTTCTCAAATAAGCCCTGTCCCTATAGAGCTTGCAATTTAGATACCCTTCTTGCAAAGGTCAGAACAATCAGTAAAACTGTTTTCCATGTTACTAAACTCAAGTCAACCAGATTATCTGGTTCAAATGGAGAAAGAGTTTGCTTCTCTAACACAGAATTAAGATCCCAAGGAGGGGGTCACTGGTTTTCCTGGAGGCATCTGATGCAAAGCCCCTTTTACGAACATTTGACATAAAACTGCATTGAAATATGAGGAGCCATGGGCAGACTTGCAGAAATGGCTGATAAATGAATGCTGATATTGGAATAAGAAAGGCCATAGGGCAGTAGCTCACACATATATTGTCAAACCAGAGAACGACTAGCCCTGAATGGGTGCTTGTAATGTTGCTGGCAACAACTAGAACACCTTTTTCACTTGCTAATTATATGATTTTCTAGTAGCAGACTTTTTGCCTCCATTATTACCTGTAACACGTCCTCAGTAAACAATAAACGGGTGCCTAAAAGAAATTAAGACCCTATCATCCAGGCAGTCGATTGAAGATGACTGATTTTGGGGTGCATCAAACACCCCTGTTCTTATGTGAGTGGATCCAGTCTGTGAGGAAATCTGTGGTATTTGTCCCTGGCCATTTCAAAAGAAGGGAGGACCACAGCTCCTGGGCCAGAAGAGAGTCACCACAATGATCTTGGGGAATTCTTTCTGAGTCTTCAGAAGTACCATGGATATTAGTGGAAATGGTGGAAGAGCATACAGGAACATTCTTGTCAAAGGAAAAGAAAAGGCACCTGTCTTCCAGGTCTTCTTGCTTGGAGTCCTGGAACAAAATATTGCCAGTTCACCGTTCATAGAGGAGGCAAAGAGGTCTATCTGAGGAACTCCCCACAGATGGATAAAAACTTGGAAACCCCCCGATCTAGTTTCCATTCATGGGGGTCTGCTCTGGATGCCTGTAGAGTGAGATTGTGATGTGAAGCTATATCCCAATCTAACATGTCTAGTCTGCAAAGGATGTACAACCTGGTTCTCAATTACATGTTGATGTGCCACATGACTCTTGTACTGGCTGAAACCACTTATAAAAGTCCTGCAGACCAAAGATGGTTCAGAGAGTTGTGTGCCTTGATCAGGGCAAGCATCTCCTTGATATTTACGTGTGTGCATCTGTACTTGCTGTCCCAGATTCCCTGCACTTTTATTCCTCTAAAATTGTTCCTCTATGCCCAAACCATCTGTGGTGACTGATTGCTTTGAGGCAAGGAGGGAGAACGGGATACCTGGATTTAAGGATATCTGTTGTCTCCACTAAAAGATTTCTCTTATGACATGGATTTGAAAAGATAGAGTGTGTTGATTCTGGGACCAAAGAGATTTTAGATACCACTGTATTTTTCTCATGTGAGGCCATCCCAGTGTATCATGAGATTCATATATACCATGAAACTCAAAATCCTGAGTTATTCCCTATTAATAGCTGAAGTCTGATTGGAAAACCTTGTAAATAGATCTAAATAATGAGCTATTTTTCCTGTGGAAGAAAAGCTCTTTGAACCAAGGTGTCTAGTTGATATTCCAGGAACACTATCCTGTGTGAAGGAGTCAAGAAAGACTTTTGAATGTTCTCCCAGCTCGTGTAAGTGATCTCTCACCCAAGACAGAGAGATTCCTGACACTCTGAAAAAGATTCTGCAAAGATAAACAAGTCATCTAAATATGGACAAATATGGATAACATGTAGCCTGCAATGAGCTGTAACTGGAGCTAGACACTTTAAGAATATTCTTGCTGCAGTGGATAGACTAAAGGGTAAAGCAGGCTACTGATAATGTGATGCAGACACACAATATCTCAAGAAACATCTTTAGTCTGGATGAAAAGGGATGTGATGATAAGCATCTGTTAAGTCTAGCACTATGGGGAAACTTGAAAGAAGAGGTAAAAGGTTGTGAAGTGTTATCATTTTGAATTTGGGTAATATCACAAACAGGTTTAGGAGAGAAAGACCCAGAGCTAGTCTCCAAGCCTTTTCTTTCTCTGGCACTAGGAACATCCTTGAATAGAAACAATTTCCATCCTAGGGTCAGCATGTGATGAACAATAAGTAGAAACAAAAAAGTCTGATCTGGAGGATGAGGAATGACTCCCTGAAAAGGGGGAAATTCCTCTCACTGCCATCTGTAACCTTGATGAATGATTTTCAGAACCCATTTGTCTGAAACAATCTGCTGCCATAGAGAAAAATGAAGCTTCGGACTTTCTGGAAGAAAAAAGGGGTTAGGGTGGGAGGAATCACAGAGTCTCTTGAATAGTCATTCAATCTTTTTGGACTGTCCTTGGTTTTGGGAGGTCCGAGACTTGTTTTTGGAACCCCCTTGCCCTTTCTGCTTAAATGTCTGTTTACCTGAATTTTGTTGAGAGTGTCTATTCTGGTTTTTTTGCCAAAACTGGATGAGGGGATAGAAATACTTTGGACAATTTGAAAAAGGAGGGCAGAAAAATCTTAAGAGATTCTCTGGATCAGCTTGCCCCATTCATCACACTTTTTAATCACTTCTGCAGCAGAGAGGCTAAGAGCAAAAATTGAAAATCTTATTTTCAACATCATCTGGGATGTTCTGAGAATGCAACCATGCAAATCTCATCAAAACAATACCAGTGGCCATAGTCCTGGTAGAAGTATCAACAGAGTCATGAGCACACTGCAAACAGTGAGTAATGACCTGTGCAACAGAAGAAAATAACTTCCCCGGGGATGAGCACAACATTCTGATACAACAGGGCAACCTTCTGTGTTCACTCTCCCAGGACTGACAAGAGTGACTCTCCCTTGCCTACTGAGGGATCTCAACAGCTGCAGAGGACATGACTAACCCCCAGTACAGAGCGGCTAAAGGTGCTGCACCAGAGGGATCCAGAGTAATTGATGAGTGGTCTGAGGCACAATAAATAGCCCCAGCAGAGTCACCTACCTCCAGCTGAGGCACATTGCTAGCCTGCTGTGGTGGCAAAGGCTGTATGCTTAATTTTTCTTTTTGTGGGTGGAATAAGGAACAACCATAGGACCAGTAGTCTGTTGCATGGTCAAGCTAAAAATTATGTCTCTTTCCTGAGGAAGACAGGCAGCAATTGTTGATAAGCACTACCAGTTCACAAAAGTTACTTTTTTTGACAGAAAAAAGCACAGTAAAAATCACTTTAGAACACTATGCCAGCCTCACAATAATTAAATAAATAAATACATAAATAAACACAATTTCTCTATAGAAAAAGATGTTTACAGGTACTTTACACTGCTTTTAAATTATGAGAAAAAACAGTACTCTGTTTAAAAAGTATGTTACAGTCTTGAGGCAATCCATTAAAGCACAGCACTCCTAGCTTCAAAATGACTTTCCTGAAGAGGAAAGTAATGAAACATCAGCAAAATGAAGAAAATGGAGGTTTACTTCCCCAAAGGGAACTTATCTGCCCTGCAGAGGAAAGCACGAGACAGCCATCAGTCCTTAAAAGCCTCAGAGGAGAGTACTCAAGTACAGTAAAGCTCTGGTGGATGTCAAGCTCAGACTTGTCTTTTTGTCAGCTCAGCTCAGCCCAAGCTGCTTGACAGTTTGGGCACATGGAAGGTGTCCTGAAACATTGGAAGCTGTCCAGCTGTTATATCCTTGGCAGGCTATAACCCATATAGCTAAGGTTGCTGCAGCGGTGATTAAAATGATGAATATCTCATGAATTCTTTAACTTTTGACAATGTTCTTTTTTCATCTTGTTGTAACTGTTCAAATATTTGTATTGTCTATGCATTGGTTCACACTGTATGAACTGAAGCTGAATTTTTTACTTAGTTAGCATGTTGTTTTTATGTATTAGGTGTTGTCTAACTTTAACCATATTATGTCAATGTAGATCTTTTCTCCCTGGGTCCCTGCTGAAAATGGGATATTGTCCCAGTCAGACTTTCCTGATAAACAAATGTCAAATACATAAATAAATAAATAAAACTAGCCAACATATAGCTAAAGATTTTCCTTCATGGATGGACAGAAAGTAAATGCAGCCTTTCCTGCTGGATTCTCATATAGAAAGCAGGGAACATGCCACTGACAAGTAAAATAATGCAAAGCTATAAACAGCAGCAAAATGTGACATACACTTGAAAATATGCGTTGCCTGGGGAACTGTTGAAATGTTGTGCAGATGTGTGCAATATTAATATAAATTAAAAATAAAAGTACTGGATAGAGATTCAGTTGTTCATTTTACAGCCTATGCATCAATTAGTTACTGCTATCATGGAATGTTCTGAGTTCTGGATCCTTCCAGAATACTGCACACTTGGTGTATCACTTTCATTTTTACTGTCTTCTGCAATCATTCAGTATGGATTGCTATCCACTTCACAGATCCAGTAATCTTATATGTCTTTCTCAACAGCAGCACCCATGCCAATCAACCTCTTAGTGCAAGAAATCTGGTCAAAGCCTGACAAAATGGAGGGACAAAGGCCCAAAAATAGAGAGATTTTAAGTCTTGCTCTTAGAAACTTAGACAGTTGCTAGAGTAACAGAGTTTATGTTAACATACATTTTTGAAGGAATTGAGGTCTAAAACTCAAATGTATGCCATTATTTAGTGACCTCAGTCATCAGATCATCTCAGTGAATTGTTAGAAAACCACAACATTTATGTGGAATAGACCAAAAATATGAGGCAAAAATTTGAACATTCTGTGCAAAGCTGGAGAGCTGAGAGGTATGGCATTATCCACAGAAAATTTCTTTGTGAATTCGGTGCTCACAAGCCATCTTGAATATTTCTTCTTTAACTAAGTAGTAATGGCAACTTCCAAACATAATTACTTAGTGTTGTAGTCATTGGATAAGCTGTACATTCTTGAATCGCTTCTACCCTCACCACATAGGCACCTCAAGAGTCTGAAGCACTACAGATTACTTCTTTTAAGTATGCTAGATTAAAAGGAGAGATGAATTCCCATTTATTTATTATTTGTTTACCAGGAAAGTCTGACATGCAGACTCCGCACAGAAGCCACTCCAGCCAAGAATTGAACTGGAGAACCTCTTGCTGTGAGCAACAACACTACTACTGCACCACTGTGCTGTCACTGATAAATAAAATAATTTATTTTAAACTGTTTATGTAAGTACTGGCTCTGCGACATAAAGTAATAAAACCTTGATTAAAGTGGAGGTCATGTAAGTTTGACTAGTGTCCAAATCACTAGAGTAGTCAGCTGAAACAGGTGGGAGTGAATGAGTGATACTGACTTGACCACTGCAAAGGGAGAACTTGATACACAGAATACTACAAGAGAGGCAGCTGTTTTTTTCTGATTGCAGGTTTACTCTCCACAGGGATTGTGGTTAAGAGCAGAAGATAAAATGCCCTAACACTACACAGGCTAATTGCAAATGAAACTTGACCAGAAGCATATCTGGTTCAACCAGAAAAAAAAATGGCAGCTACAAATGAGAGAAAAAAAATGGATATTCTGTAGGCATACCGACAGGGTGCACGACACCCTGCTCCCTCCTGTTCCAGTCATTCAGGTCAGATTTCTGTGTCCCTGTCCCAACTCTCCTTCAACATAATTGTATTTTAAACCAGAGCAAACAGTAGTTGTTATAGTTTATACCCAGCCTACATGGTGCGCTATAGTGCTCATGGTTTAGTAAAAAAATATATATCCTTTTTAAACTGTAGCAAACTACCAGCTACAAATGTAGAAAACATTTGATACAAGTTATACCCTCCCTGCATGGAGTGCTACAGTGCTCAAGCTTTAATTAAAAAAAAAAAAAAAAAAAAGCAGTTGCTACAGCTTAGACCATGCATGGAATGCTGCAGCACTCAGGTTTGACTGCAAATGCAATACCAGCTTTTAGAAGCTAGTATTGCATTAAAGAAAGATCTGGATTGCCTGATTGTACCCACAACACTTAGGGCAGTTGTTCCTCTCAGCCTGCCCAAGCTGCACTACTGTCCTTGATCATCACTTGCTATGCCTGTGATTTTAGAAGCCAGGCTGAAAGGTGACGAGCATTTATGGATAGAATCCAAGGGTCAGTGGTCATAGAGTTCTCACTTGGCCAAAAAAAAAAAAAAAAAAAAAAATTGGTGATCGTTTGGCCAGAAAGACTACAAAATGGTTAAATAATCAGATATGTATTGTGAAAATTACTAACAATTTTCTTTTTATACATTTATTTTCTAGGTACCATTTGTAAAATATCGCAGCTATAATCAAGGGATTGTTGCCAACCTATCTGTGACAGCACTCAGTACTAGCAAGAAAGTATTATTCAGTGAAGAAAAGAAGGTTCTTATCATTAATCCAGGTTCTGGAACATTTATGCAGACAGACAAACCAATCTATAAACAGGGAGAAAAAGGTATTCCATCAAGATAAATTATGTTATCAGAGCAATGTCTTAAGTGATACTGTTTTATCATCCATTTTATGCATTCAGACCAACTGCTCAATTCATTACAATAGTCTAGAGTGACCAGGGCAATGCCATTTGATAAAAAACACAGAATACTGGAAAAACAGTTTGGACTCAAGCACTGAAATCTGAAGGACAGTGGATGTAGGGGATCATTTGTTTGTGTTTAATTTTAATTAGTTTACTGTGTAAGTGGACTTGTCTATGAACTCTTTTCAGCTATGACCCACACTTCTGACAAGGGTAAATATAATGCATTTTCCACAGAAACAAGTTTAAGAATAAAACATTCTTGGGATAGTGAATACACTGGCTATACTATATTAAACAGGGACATTAAAAGTGACAGCTATGTGTTTCAGAAATTGACAGCTAAGGAAAACATACTCAGGAGGCATGGGTAGCTGTCTCGCCAAAAACACATTAAGTGCAAATATAGATGGGTAAGTGTTTCAGGATGGATTTACACTAAAAATTGTCCATATTAAAAACAGGTTAGTAAAAGTAAATAATATGCAAAGTCTGAAAGTGGCAGATGGGAAATTAGATGAATAACAGTCCATTCTACTCTACATTGGCTGTGCAGTTATGATAACTTAAATACAATAAGCTAAGTACTGATGCAAGCTCTTCAAAGTGAATTTCTGAAGTACAGCCCAGTTCTGAGCCTGTTGCTGTTTGGCATCTAGTTATTGCAGGTCAAGGTTAATGTCAAGGGCATCTGGGCAATCAAGTTTGCAAATGACTGCAAATTGAGAGTTATCATAGATTCCCCCATGACATTAACATCACGCAGGAGAAGAGTGTCTAGCACAGACAAATAACCGATGAAAAAGCAATAGATTAAAACTGAATGCCAGGAAGTGCATTATAGTGCTTTTTGGCAAAAAAGCCCACCCAGGTTAATTACTCAATTGATTATACAACCTTAAGAGTTGACCCAGTAGTTAGGGATCTAAGAACATATGTAGACAGTAATCTTGCCTTTGACCAACATGTAGCCAAGGTAGTAAGAAAATCATAGGATCATTATGTGTCTCCCAACATTTACATAAGGGCATGACATACTGGTCCAAGGAAGTTATAGTATCACCTTACTCAGCCCTTAACAGACCCATCATTTAGTACAGAGCCCCTTTGGCATGCACCTGACCAGGCATATACAACAGGTAGAATGGCCACAAAATTTCCTCACCACAGGGTATTAACACATTGTCTTATACAGACTGCCTTAAATCTCTATCTCTATATTCAGTCTCCTACAGGTTACTTAGAGGCAATCTATGTCTGGCATATAAGGTATCTTCAGGTCAAGCCCTGATGGAGCTTCTGCACATCTGGAAAATGAATAGCACCAGGAACACTAGATCCAAGCATTTAAACTTGAGATATAAATAGAACACATTGGCAAGACAGATTTGTGTCTCAAAGGATCCCCATGCTGTGGAAAAGGCTCTCCATCCATGTGAAACAGAAGCCATCCCTAACCCTTTTCACATGAAACCTTGACCATTGGATGGGAAATAAAAAATCACTACTGGTCTGGCCATCATGTCTCTGATAGACAGAGACTGACAGTAAATAGTGTGTAACTAACATACTCCTCCAAATAACTGCCCATGGGCACATGCGGACACGATTGTGTTGGGTTGTACAGCTGGGCTTATAAAGGCCCTGGTGGTTGTTAGCATAGTATATACCTATGACCCTATAAACCTACACAGACATTAAATTTATGCTGGTGATCAGAACAATCTGGGGCTCCAGAAGTCCTCTTTTGCTTTGTTTAATAGGACTTTGTAAACTCTGTGGTCAAGAAACAGCAAATACATTTCTTCCTTAATTCTGAATAAATGATGCCTTGCAAGCATTAATTGTTTAAATTTGCAGGTAATGGGTGTACAGTACGCATCTCACTTATGAACTTTGGCAAACTTACATTGAAGGTCTTTTAATTTAGGCTAAAAATGCCTGGAGCAAAGGATTCTTGGAGCAAGTAGACTTCAGAAATGCTGACTGGCTCTACTTGTTGTACTTCATGAGTTGAAATATTGACTTCTTTCATGAGTACTTTGAAGTTTATGTAGTTGTGATTTGAAAAATGTAATAGGCACCTCACACACACACACACACACACACACACACACACACACACACACACACACACACACACACACACACACTCCTGGAATAATGTTTTTTCTTGATATAGCCGAAAGGTTACTACTTACAGAAAATACTGCAAGAGGATTTTGCATGAAAATGTCAAGGTTGAAAAAAATAAGTGCTTCTTCCCTAGATATAGGATAGAGTCAGATCTGAATCTTTCATTGACAAGTGAAAAAGCTGTTACAGCTGATAAAAAATCAGCTGATCAAAAATTATTAACTTTTTCATTGTTAGATCATGGAACATTGTGTGATCTCACAATTGGTATATGCAATTAGCAAAGTGTGTGTGGGTCGGTGGGAGTAAAAATTTGTTTTTTAAGTTATGTCACTCATTTGTGGATCGATAGTTTTCATGCTTGTCATTTATGAAACTACAAATTTAACGGTAGGAAATTACTGAGGGTCCTTATGGTTCAAGGCACCTATGATTGTAACACCAAAGGGGTAGTCTATGTAGCGACCTGCTTGTCTTGTGCAGCTTTTTACACAGGGAAGACAGAGAACAATTTGAAGAAAATAATTTATCAACACTATTATGCGAGTAAAAAGAAGGACCCCACTAATGCACTAACCAAACACACTAAGAAGTATCAGAATTTCAATAAATTTGTGTTTTGTGTGTAAGAGAAGATAAGCATTAATGTCAGGGGAGGAAATTGGCCTGCATAACTTGATTATAGAGAAATGTACAGAAAGTTTTGTTCAATGCTATACAGCCACCAGGGATCAATGAAAAAATTGCTATAGCCATCTTGCTAGCACTTAAGGCAGATAAACTACAAATTAATTTTTTTCATTTTCACTTCCTTGTGTTTGTTTTATATGTTATGAAATAAATGTTATGTATTTAACAATTCATATATATTTTGCATTTAACTAATTTGGTGGAATATTGAGTGATGGTTTTAACTTTCACATTGGACAAATAGTTTGTTAGTATGTTCATTAGGTGTATTTTAAACTGATTGGATGAACTTTTTTATTTATCGCTTAACTTTCAACGGTTTTGCAATCTGAAGAAGTTCCACACTGAATATACAGGAATGAAAGCGCTTATTCTTACAATTGGTTGTCTGTTGTTTCATTCCAAACCCAGTAACTTCACTTTTACTTTTGTTCTTGGCTTGTTTTGGTGTTATATGTAATTTCTTTTAAAGTTATGTCTGTCATTTGTGGATTCATGGTTTTCATGCTCGCCATTAGCTACTGATTATTTAATCAGTGGTTAGTCGGATCAAGGAAAGGATATATTTCTAAAAGAATGAAATCAACTGAGCCAGACAAAGTATAATAAAATAGGTAGGTATATTATTTAAGCATTCAAACACTTCCAAATGACTACATATAGGTAATTAGATCTGAAATTCATTGCCATCAGAGCGGTACCTGATTAAAGAATATCTCTTTTATGATCAGGTTTTAGTAATCAGGGAATCATCCCTTTCTTTAAGATTCTGGTATAAACTCAAAAAGCAGAATACATAGTTGTATTTATGATAATAATAAGTAAAACATCATTTAGTGACTTGCAAACAAACGTTTATTGATCGGAGGCTTCATTTCTAGACACAGCCTTATAAGTAATGGCATTTAAAAAAACACAGGTTCTGTCTATAGTGGATGTTCACTGTTCACTTGGTTGATGTTGCCATGGATAAACTTAGAATTACATTAAAAAAAATTACAAAAGTGATTCTGTCTTGGTGCATCAAGGAGAAATGCAGTAACGTAAGAAGTCTACTGATCCTGAATAAGGGGAAACACTGAATAGTCTACATTGGGAATAAGAAAACTATACAAATCTCCCTTCAATATACAATCACTGTAGAATGTCTGAAAATGCCAAGGATATTCCAAAAGTACTGGGGATGTGAGACAATCAAGTACACAAGAATGTATAAAAGGTTCCTTTTCAGTAGCTGAGGTACATCACACTGAGTTATGGGAACAAACAGAAAAAGGAAAAAGACATCTCTGGTAAGCTAAATGGATGTGTTCATAAACGGACCAAGGTTGCATGATGGAGTAAGAAAGAAATGAAAAGTAGATAAGAAGTATCTTTTTTAACAATAACCATAAGAAATGGGATGTGCAGATCTGAAAAGTTGAAAGGTAGAACTGCTCCAAATAATGTGATGAAATTGTGAGAATATTCACACCAAAGATGGTAGAAGATACTTATGCACTGTCTTCCCCACAATTGCATGAGAGATGTCTGGCACCAATAGGAGCAGATTTAGTCTATGAGATCATAATAAGCTGCTTCCTGCAGTCCAAGGTTTGATTCTCCACAGTCTCCATTTACTAGTTATATATATTTTGTTGACTGTTGATGATTATGTCAAGCATGCATACATGCCTAAACTTCTTGTTCAACTTAATTCTTTTTAGTCTGTACTTACTAATAGTTGCATTTTGGCATGGAATAATCTTGTATTCTTTATGCAATATTTTATTTGTTAAGTGGGTAAACCCACTTGACACAAGTGCACATTCTCAGTGGTGATCCAGGAACATTGTCTGGTGAAATTATTCACTCAGTTATACACAGTATAACCTACCTGGTTAACAAATAAATAAAAATTACAACTTATTGAAGTAAGTGCTTTTGGCTCTAGGGGAAGAGGAAGGAGGCAAGAATATTAGAAAGCTACTGTTAAAATAATGAATTCTTCTTAGGACATGCTCTGCCTGAGCATGATCTGCTATCACTTTCAGATGCAGTTTCATTTCTTTATGTAAATATAAATGCTCAGCTGTACTACAGAAGCTATCTAATCGTTACAAATTGATTTCAAACTATCTATGTAACACCCAGTGTTCTCATACCTGTCCCCATATATCATTCCTTCACTGGCACATAATGAGCTCTAGGCCTTCTTTGAGCAAGCAAACCATTTATCACATTTCAGTCTCTCATATTCACTTCCTTATACTCGACATTGACTGGGACAGCTATCAAATACAGGGTCTTGTCAATCTTGACAAGCTAATTATTTGTCTTTCGTAAGTACTGCTTGATTTGTTTCTAACTTCAGAATATCTGCCTAAATACTTCATCCTTAAATTTTCAGGGTCTACCTATTAGGTTTCCCTCAAGTGTTTGGCAGTGCTCTGTACAGACTCAGACACCTTGAGTGACATCTTTCCTGGAAAAGCACAACTGAAATTTCTCTAATAGCTAGTTGCACACAGGACAACTAGTTTGCAGTGACAAGCACTGTCCCCATAGTTGCAAAATGGATGCTTCTGACAGTGATTGATATTTTCACTCCAACTGTCTAATCAATAAAAAAGGATCTGTTGCCATGAATATGAACATTACCAGCTTGATGGATATGGGCATCCTGAGGCAATGTAGAAATTGCCTCATGTTTACTGACAACCAGTTAATTCTCAAACAAACTGATATGGTATGTGAGAGATGTATTTACGCAATGTCACTGGCGGCAAAGCTCTCATATAAAAATACTCCTAATGTCAATAAGGTTCATAGGTTCATAGTTTCATAGGTGTTTACTAGGCTAATGACCACAAGGGCCTTTTTTAAGCCTAGCCATGCATCCCAGATGTCTCAAAGGTTGTCAATAGTACACACACTGCACCCATAATGCACAATTCAAAGCAGAGATATCTACCCACATATGCTGAGGCACTTAAATGTAACCTTCTTAAACCAAAAAGACCTCCTAGATGAAGTACACATAACAAAAACCCTCAGCATCCCCAAATTCACTATATCAAAACAATATCCACATCAACACATAGAGTTACATCTCATGGAACCTCTACCTCTAAGTCCATAAGGCAAGCTACCACACAATCCAACATTCTAGTCATTGGAGACTCCCTCGTGAGACACACTGATGTCCCTTTTACCACGCTGAGTAAGAAGAAAGTCACAGTCAGTTATCAGGGGCTAGGATCCACCACATTACACATGCACTCAGGTCATTGGACCACAATTACCAATATGACTCAGTCATACTCCATGTAGGAGTAAATAACATGAGATGTACCTCCCTAGACCATATGAAGAAAGATATCATGGAGCTCTTGGAATATGTGTCTCAGGCTGGTATGAGCCCAGTGTTAAGCAGCATTTTACCTTCTCCAAGGATGATGCCACAATATGAACAAAAGATGATTGACTTTAATAATTGGTTTAGTTTCTGTTGTCATTCTAAGGCGGTGCAATATTTTTCAGCATGGAAGGAGATGGTCATCAGACTATGCTGCTTTGCCAGGATGGTCTGCACCTCTCCCCTCTAGGCTTTCAAATATTAGCTAAAACATTGTCTTCCCCCATAGTGTCTTTTTTAGGCAATGCCAAACTGAAAGTACTTCCAACATAGCAAATCAAAACCAAGAAAATCTAAAGGTATTACTGCTCATTGCTAGGAGTCAAAACAAAAAGCTCCAATCCCTAGAAGCTCTCTTTACCCTAGAGAATGTTGACATCTGCGTGATCACTGAGACATGGTTTAAAGCCATGGAGAGCACACCAACAGGTTATAATGCCTTCCACACACTTAGGCCAGGTACTTCACAGGCAGGGACTAAAAGTGGAGGAGTCTCTATTTACATAAAAAATAAATATACTTCAAGGCTGGTCAAACAGGACAATACACTTTAGCTGCTCCATGTTCAAATCACCACAGGCAAAATCCAATACCACTTCCTTGCAAGCTATAGGTCCCCCTCTATGACCCAGGAAACCCATGGTATGTATTTAAACTTATTAGAAACACTAAACATCCAACCCAAGACCATATTCATGGGTGACCTCAATTACCCCACTATTAAATGTGAATCCTATATGACACCAAACATACATGCACAGAGATTCCTGGATTTTGTAAACACATTCTCCCTGGACCAGATAGTGAATACAGCAACCAGGGGTGCAACCATACTGGATCTGGGCCTCTCTAATATAGGAGAGTGCTGTACACCCCCTAATGTAATGCCTTCCCCTGGTAAGGTCAGACCACAAAATGGTCTCCTTTGAAGTAAAAATAAAACCTTGCCTCCCAGCTAAACCTGGAATATTTAGGAACTATTCTAAAGCTACCCCCTGCTATTAAGTGAGAACCTGGCACAGTTTCAAACTCCAATAAGCCCTGAGAACACTGCTGCCTATGCAGAACTGTTCACAGTAACCCTGTACAAGCATGTTAATAGCTGCATAGAGACAGTTGTAGTCACCAGGAAGAAGTACAGAATTAACTCAAAAACAAGCCACCCTGGTGGAATCACAAAATTAATAGGCTGTATAACAAGAGGAAGAAAACTGTGGCAAAAATTAGGAGGTGGAGCACCCAGCAGCATAAAAGTACTCTTATCAAACTAAACAAACACCTCAGAGGACAAATAAAGTCTACCAAAGCTAAATATGAGGTAAGTTTGGCCTCCCAGGCTAAGGACAACCACAAACCATTCTTTAGCTATGTCCACAACCTCAAATGCAATACACAATTGTGTGCAGAGTTCATTGTAAATGGAGCCATCTATACTGAGCCAGAAGATATAGCAAACCTCCTGGCTGATAAATTCAGCTCCAACCTTACCCCTCTCTCCCCCTCAACCTTCTTTCAGGAAATATCATCAAATATAACTCCCCTACTATCAATACGGAATGGGTCCTTAATGCTCTCTCTAAGACCAATGACTGTACATCAGTGGGCCCAGACAATATCCCAGGATGCCTTCTAAATAGCATGAAACATGACCTATCAGGGCCTCTGGAATTAATAACTGTAGTCTCCAAACAGGCTTCATGCCTCATGAATAGAGTAAGGCAACAGTCACCCCTCTACAAAAAGATGGGCCATCTACAGACCCTGGAAACTACAGACCCATATGTCTTACTAGTCTTATATGTAAAGCCATGGAAAGAATAATCATGGAGATGATCAATAGAGATATAGTAAACCTCCAGACACTGGACCCAACCCAGCCTGGTTTCATCAAGGGCAGATCATGCCTACTTAACCTGGTGGACTTCTTTGAGAAGGTCACCAAAGCAATGGATGAGGGCAGAGTCGTTCATATTGCCTACCTTGACCTGACAAAGGCATTTGACACAATACCCCACCTGGGCATTGTTGATAAACTCAAGAGGTTAGGTACAAGCCTATATGTCACCCAGTGGATAGCCAGTTGGCTCACAGACAAGACCCAGGAAGTTAGAAATGGGGAGTCCACCTCTACAAAGAGGCCAGTCGCAAGTGGAGTCCCTAAGGGATCAATCCTTGGACTTCTCCTTTTTGGCATTTACTTTTCAGAAGTCAAGTCCAATGTCAGTGGTCTCTGGCTGACTAAATTTGCAGATGATTGCAGATTAGGAGCTGTCATTGAATCTCACACTGACACAAATGTTCTCCAGGAGGGGCTGACACAGAACAAACAACTGGTGTCAGAGCCATAGACTAAAATTAAATGCCAAGACATGCATAATAGCATCCTTTGGGAAGTCATCCATCCCTGGTAGCTATCATATTGCCAACACACCCCTTAGAACTGACCCAGTAGTCAGGGACGTAGGGAAACACATAGATAGTAATCTAGCCTTTGACCATCACATCTACTGTGGTGAGGAAATCATTCTATGTTGTGTAACTAATAAACAAAGTTATGGTGTCTATGTCCAAGGAAGTCATTGTTTCACTGTATCCAGCATTCATCAGACCTATCACTGAGTACAATGTCCCTTTTGGTATATACCTAACCAGGTATATCCAACAATTGGAATGTCCACAGAGGTTCCTTACTAAAAGAATACAGGGCGTAAGTAAAATGCTCTATGCAGACTGCCTCAAGGCCCTGTATTTGTATTCTGTTTACTACAGGCTTTTGAGGGGAGATCTATGCCTGGCATACAGGACATTGCCAGACCCCACTCTGATGGACCGCCTGCATATCCATAAAACAAACAGCACCAGAATTACCCATTCTAAAGACTTACACATTGCCTGTGATATAAATAAGACCTGCTGGAGAGATAGGTATGTATCCTAGACACTACTCTGTCTATGGAACAGGCTCCCCATGCATGTGAAGCAGAGTTCCTCCCTAACCCAGTTCAAGTGCAACTTAGACAACTGGATGGGAAACTGAAAATTCACCCCTGGTTTGGCACCTATGTCTCTAATGGACACAGATGACCTGTAAGTGGTTAATCTCCCAGGCCTATGCTTACACTTATCAGGGGTATCAGAACTTGTCAGAGATTTGGGATGCATGGTTAGGCTTAAAAAGGCCCTTGTCATCGTTAGCCTAGTAAACACCTATGAATCTATGAACCTTTAGGATGTATTTCAGTAAATGTATCAAAAAATTAGAAAAATCCCCAAAGTTTTATAACCAAAAGGGTCACAAACAGTCCAGTTTTCCATGGGTTAAAGCTGTTACTTAAAAGTTGATCTGATGAAGTCCAGTTGGTGGGCAAAAGAGCTTATTATGAATTAAAGCTGAGTTATTCTAGTGACTAAGCCTGTTTGAGTTTGTTTCTTCAGTACTTTCATAGAAGAGGAATTAACATTTGAAATTTTGAACTGTGTTACTGTTGCTTAATATTGTAATGTTTAAGTGTTTTATTTTTAATTTTTCACAAATAACAAGGAAGTAAATTTACCTTAACTGTATCCTCTTCTATCTTTCTTGTGGCTTTTGTAGTTGTTCATCCTGTGACTCACTTTTTATAATACACAGGATTCCTGGATCTGAGGCAGATTTACCAGAGCCATTGGTGATCTTTGTCATTTGATTTCAGTTTTAATCTGCATAACACGTAAACCAGTCCAGCCTACCAACTGTTCCTACACTAAGGCCTATAGATTCTAAGATTCCTTTCTTGGAACCCAGAGGATACAAATATTTCTTCAGCATGTGCTATTTGTATAATATACTAGCTTTTGATTTACTTCCTCTGGAATTATGACCACTGGTGTATATTTATTCTTTAACTCATTACAGCCTTATGACACCTCCAGCAGTTTTTGGAGTTGCATCTTACTGACATCTCCAGGCATCAAGTATTGCTTGTTCATATTTGCACTAACGTCTGTCGGCTTTTCCCGGTTAGGGGTCGCCACAGCGGAACTCCGGTCCGCTCATGATTGGCAGTGGATTTTTACTGTGCTGAGTTGCCAGCCTGATGCCCAACCTTCAAAGAAGTCACGCTTGCATGTCTTTAGCATCACTCGCCCACGGGGAGGACATGCAGACTCCACACAGATGGTGCTCCAGCCAAGAATCGAACGGGAGAACCTCTTGCTGTGAGGCAGCAATGCTAACCGCTGCACCACCGCTGCCCTGCTTGTTCATATTTGCACTAATAATTCCAAAATCATGCCACATACTAAGAATTAAAATTTCATCTTAAAGCTTACACAATGGCAACTATAACTGTATTGACATCTGACCTCTGACTAGGGTAGGTAGAAAGATATTAATTGTTGCTCATCTATTATTTATTTATATTGTCATAAATTCATGTTTTCTAAATATCTTGGCAACCAAGTAGCACAGACAGAACAGAATTAGCCTCATGTGAAACTTTTAGCTGAAAGAAGAAAATGCTGCTGATAAAATGTACGTAACTGGAATGGTTGATGAGATATTATAAATTGTTTACAAATATCACAAACTTAATAATTACTGTGTTTACTATGACTTATAAAATCCAGTTTAAGACCTAGAACCTAAAGAATATTACCACTATAAAAATACTTTGTGCTGATGCCATTTATACTTCTTTAGTAACCCCTATGGTTACAGAGAGATGAACATTTGTTTGTAATGTTAGGACATAATTTAATTCCATCAAAAAGTTTAGGTTTCGCCCATTGGCAGTTACAGTGCAAAATTCCATAGCCCCATTGGAGGGAATGAGTTAAATCTTAATTATTTTATCTCTAATTACAGAACAACAACTGCATATGAGGTCATAACTTTTGCTGTTTCATACTCTCATATCTTGACTTCTGCCATGTAAATTGCAAGCTGTTCACTTAGTTTCTGCTGTTTCACACTGTCTACTTCAGCTTAGGCCAATGTACTCAATCTCTGTTTATTGGTTGTGAATTCACCCTTTCAGCTTTCTCCAGTCCCTTTGACTGTTCTTTGTTTGCCATATTGTCTGCTGTCACCTCTGATTGTTGATACTTTTCCAAGATTTTTTTTTATCTTTGACCTTTTTATGAATTTTTGACATGAACTTAATTCTTCTCCATTTTAGTTGTTTGGGAAAAAGTTGCTTCCAAATTCGTAGCACTGCTTACATATTTATAATTATTTGTTCAAGGACTGACTACAGAACACATAATGCCTTCACTGCACCATTAGTGGATGTACAATTTGATTTTGGATGACAGACGTATCCTGAAATCTCAGGTGTCAGCTGTCATTAAGTCATTTTATTTATACTGAAATATAATATTACCTAGCTTAAGAACTATATTCCATTATCAGACTTTACAATAGTGATTCATGCACTAGCACCTTTTTGCTTGCACACTTTACCTTGGACTGTCATATGACTGTCTTATGGGAACCTGAACGTGACTGCCACAGCTACATGATTCCATAGTACCATAGTATAGTTGCTAGTTGGAGACTCCTTTTAATGCCATCTAGCCCTCTGCTACCTGCCATTCTTTGACAGGTGAAGTTTTAAGATTATGTTCTTTAGCTTCCTGCCATATGTAACCAAGAATCTCCATGGCAATACCCAGGTTTGCTCTGAGTTACTGCACAATGGTACCTCCTATACTGAGCCAATATATATATTGCCAACATACTAGCTGACAGATTCAGTGCCAACTTTACCCCTGTCTCCCCCCAAAGGACCAATCACAATACCGGAGGAATGCCAGGCACCCAGCATTACTGCAGCATAGGATAAAGCTGCATTGTCCAAGGCCAAGAATCCAGCTTCCATGGGACCCAGCAATAGCCCTGGATGTGTTCTACATGAACTACAAAGCGAACTGGAACCATATCTGTCTGCCCTGTTCAGTCACAGCCTCACCTCAGGCTTTGTCTCTACCAAATGGCCCACTGCTACAGTCATCCCACTCCATAAAGGGGGAGCGACTACAGACCCTGGGAATTATCGCCCCATTATCCTGACGAGCCTGATATGTAAGGCTATGGAGCGCATCACCATGGACCTATTTAACAAGGATATAATCTCCAAACTCTAGATCCTACTCAATTTGGTTTTGTGAAAGGTAGATCATGCCTGCTCAACCTGGTTGACTTCTTTGAGTCAGTCACCAGAGCTGTGGATGAGGGCAAGGCAGTTCATACAGCTACCTCAATCTGGCCAAGGCCTTTGATACCATTCCCCACTCAGGAATTATTGATAAACTCACCAAACTAGGTATCAACCCCTATATCCTAGATGGGTTGCAAATTGGCTCATAGATAGAACCCACAGTGTGAAAGTAGCGGAGTCCAAGTTAGACTGCCAACCAGTCACGAGTGGAGTCCTACAGGGGTCCGTCCTGGGTCCTCTCCTGTTTAGCATCTATTTCACAGAAGTCCAGGCCAACATGGAGGGACTCTGGCTGACCAAGTTCACAGATGACTGCAAGCTGGGACCCATTATTAACTCCCCAAATGATGTAGACATCCTACAGAAAGGCCTCACTGAGACCAATGACCGGTGTCAAAACCATGGCCTTATGTTTAATGCCAAAAAATGTGTCATCATCCCCTTTGGGAAAAACTCATTTCCCACTAATTACCACATTGATGGGAGCCCACTGAACACTGAAGGCATTATAAGAGATCTGAGGACACAGGTTGGCAGCAACCTCTCCTTCGACCACCACATTGCCACTGTGGTCAGAAAGTCCTTCTATGTGGCACATCTCATTACCAAGGGTTTTGCATCCATCTCTCTCTACTCTTCCCTCTTTAGGCCATTCATCGAGTATAATGCCCCATTTGGCATGTACATCACTAGACACATGCAACAGCTGGAAAGGCCACAAAAGTAACTCATGAAGACCATCCTAGGCCTTAAAAACATGTCCTACATGGACAGACTAAAAAAACTCCAGCTATTCTCTGTCTCATATCGTCTGCTAAGAGGTGATCTCTGCATGAGTTACAAAGCCATGTCTGAGCCAGCTCTTGTTAGAAATGCTCCATCTAAAGAAATCCCAATCCCTCTGCACCGCATGCCCCAGAGACCTTAACTTCATTACCACAATCAACAGAACATGCTGGAAGGACAGGTTCATAACCCAGAGACTGCCCATGCTCTGGAATAGACTTCCCATACATGTCAAGCAGAGCACCTCACTAGCCCTCTTCAAGAGAAATCTTGATGAGTGGATGGGAAATAGATAGTTCACCCTGGGAATCACTCCAGTGGCTCTACTTGATAGAGGCGCTGGGAACTAATGTTGGGCGGCATGATGCCAGGGTACTTCTATGGGCTAGGCTTGTAAAGGCTCCAGGGCCATTAGCCTAGCACACACCTATGAACCTATGAACTTATAACCAAGGTCCTGCATACCTCAAGTGTTTTCTGTGCCTATTATTCTGACAAGGTCCATTCAAGTGATCAGGAGAATGGTTGCTGGGTTTTCCACGGAACTGACTAGAATATGAGGTAGGGTATCTCTTATTTTTCTTGCTTTTGTCCTCTGTAATTAGCTACCTCCCTTTGCTGGAGCACATGACTGATTTTACTTTCAAGAGGTCCCTGAGGAATCACATTTTTTTTTATTTTACCTAAATGCAGTGTACCGAGCCACCTTTAGTTTTAATAATAGATTTAAACATTACCTTATTTATTATTTAATTGGTCTTTCATTGACACAATTTTCTTTCTTTTATTCTTTGTGGTGCCTAGATATTAACCATTTTTACATTCTACATAACTAACTAACTAAATAAAATAACTAAATAAACAAGATTAGGATGCCAATATCTGAACCGCAGAACAGCATCAAGTACTATCACATGAACATATCTGCAATATGATTAAAATGTCAGTAAAAGAAAATTTCACCTAACTGGAAGCAAGAAGAGAAAAAGAAAATAGAAAGAATATAATATTTAAAAAGAATTGCCGCAGGACAATAACGATGATACCCTTGAACATGTTATACAAGCTAAAACATTAGTTTACAGAACAACAAAAACAAACATAAAAAGACTCACAAGAGTGAGGTGTCCCACCTCTCAGTGCATTAAATGTTTCTTGTCTTATTGTCAAACAATGATTTATTTGAACATTTTTGAAAACTGGGTAAGATGATTGAATACACTATTTATCAAGTGCAGGATGATCGATCATGTGTTTTTTTCAAGTACATTTTTGGAAAAGGAGATTGTTTGTTGTTTGCTAGGGCTAGCATATGGGAAAAATATACATTTTTTTTTGTGTGTGCACTGGTGTGTGATTATTTGATGTTTATGGGGAGGGTATGGGTTACGTAAGGTGATAGATTTAGTGGTTTGTGTGCACAACTGTTTTCATGTTAGCTTTAGAGCAATGATTAGTTTAGAGGATTGCGTAAGGTGATAGATTTAGTGGTTTGTGTGCACAACTGTTTTCATGTTAGCTTTAGAGCAATGATTAGTTTAGAGGATTGCGTAAGGTGATAGATTTAGTGGTTTGTGTGCACAACTGTTTTCATGTTAGCTTTAGAGCAATGATTAGTTTAGAGGATTGCGTAAGGTGATAGATTTAGTGGTTTGTGTGCACAACTGTTTTCATGTTAGCTTTAGAGCAATGATTAGTTTAGAGGATTGCGTAAGGTGATAGATTTAGTGGTTTGTGTGCACAACTGTTTTCATGTTAGGTTTAGAGCAATGATTAGTTTAGAGAATTGATATGCTGTTGTGCATCTTCTCGGCACACCTCATTTCACTCTGTTCATGAACAATCTTATCAATGATGCTCTTAAATATAAAGTTGATTATTTGTGCAGATTTTAGTATTTGCATTTAAAAATGCCTTCAGTCTAACATCTATGAGCTCTTTAACCATTTTCTTGATTGCAAACTTCTAATCAGGTCGTCAGAAATCACCATTGTACTGTTTGACATTGTTCAATTTACCCTTCCCATTTACAAATTAAGGCAGTATTTGGCACCCCTTTTGTACCTGCATTCCCTTGCAGGTACTTTGGACTCTTTCTAAATGCTTTTCTTATTCTTTACTCCCATCCTGATTACACAGTCCAAAAAGTCTAAACTCTACTTACATAATCATTTCTTCTTTTTACTGCAGACTCTTGTAAGGCTATATCCAATAGCGTGATCAAGCACAACCTCTTACTTCTTATTATTTTCCCAAAACACTTACTGGGATTCAGAAAGAATCCCACCATGGGAGCTAAGACATGCAGCAAATGGAATTGTTTTCATGATTGTGGGAAATGCTATTCAGAGACACTTTAGCCACAAAGAGGAATGACCTCATTATCAGTTAATTTTTATTACTCTAGTTTTTCACAGTGTTACTACTATAGCTAGTCACCACTTTCCTGCTGTAACCACCTCTTGCAGCAGAACATACATTGCATTGACATAGGCACCCTCCTCAGTCATTTTCACACATACATGCCCACATTTAAACACACACACACACACACACACACACACACACACACACACACACACACACACACACACACACACACACACACACACACACACACACACACACACACACACACACACACACACACACACACACACACACACACAAACATGCATGTGCAAACGCACACACATACACACAAATACACACATTCACACTTTCATACAGACACACACACACACACACACACACACACACACACACACACACACACACACACACACACACACACGCACACAAACATGCATACGTGTGCAAACATGCCCACACATACACACAAATACACACATTCACACTTTCATACACACACACACACACACACACACACACACACACACACACACACACACACACACAAACATGCATGCGTGTGCAAACGTGCCCACACATACACACAAATACACACATTCACACTTTCATACAGACACACACACACACACACACACACACACACACACACACACACACACACACACACACACACACACACACACACACATGCCATCAATACCAATTGCCTGTTGAATTTCCTGGTACTTACCCGTAATGTGATCTCTCCATTGAATGCAATGAGTAAATGTGATATTTTGGCAAAGTTAATTAGCTTAACTTGCTGAGCTAACTTACACAGGTGAGCAATTCTCTGAATTGCTTGGTTGCATAAATTATGTATTTATTTATTTATTTGTCTTTGTTTACTGGGAAAGTTCGACTGGGCAAAGCCCATTTTCACCAGTGGCACAGGGAAAAAAGCTCCATCACAGTATGTTAGCAAGTGAATTTAGGCAGTTATCAGAAAAACAGCAGTTACATTTCACAAAATAAAACTGTTTCAACACAAGTATATAGAGCAAAGTATTTACATCAATATGTATAAGTGTATACAGTTCTGTTAGCTCTAAATTCTTGCAGGAAGTAAATGGATTTATACTTCAGAAAGGAAAACATTGTTGCAGCATAGGTGTATCTAAGTAAGTGTTGCAAGAAGGTACAGATATTGTGAGAGTATAGCTACAGTTCAGATTGTAGTAGAGGGGATAAGGAGTTAGAAAAGATTTAGGTGAAATGTAGTTTGATTCTCACATGGGATAGATAACTGGCTAGTCTTAAAATGGCCCACAAAGGCAGTTAGCCTAGTACTAATCTATGAACCTATGAACCTAAATGAGAAAAGGGAGAGAGAAAGAGGTGTGCAAGATTGGAAAGGGACTAAGTTAAGCTGGGGAAGAAAAACGGAGAAATACCATACCACAGATATTTCCAGGGGTGAACTCGTTGCTAATTAATGCAGGCTGCTCCTCTGAATGTCTCATCAGTATACAGCTTGAGTCTGGAGGTAGCTCATCTCAGTGATATGACATACCATGTAGGATCATTGTGGCAGGTCTGTTTCTGAATCAGAAAGGGACACTGCCAGGTTGCAACCTATGTTAGGGATTATCCCAGGTGATGACCTTTCTGAATCTGGCCCATGATTTTTTTTAGCCATTATCAACATTTAAATATATGAAACAAATACCATAGATAGGTGTAGAATACAGTAATAAAATTTTGAATAAGCACTGTCATCTGAGCTATCAGGTTCAAGAATTACACATCAGAAACCAGATGACCTATGCATAACAGTAGAAGTGATTACAACAAAGTGACTAGTGGTTTAAGAACATATAGAAAAACTACCAGAAGTACATATAAATGTCAATAGAAATCAATAATAGAAATTTGTTAATCCAGCATACACAGTTTTTTTGGCTGTGTTCTATACCTACCTCTTGCAATTCCTTTATCTATATTCATTTTTGCATAGTGATCAGTTTACTGTGCATTCTTGTTAATTAATTAAGACAATTTGATAACTCATTTGTTACCAGGCAACAGACTGCACCATCATCATCATCTGGTAAAGCAAACTGGCTTTCTACTAGCATAGCTTTCAATCTTTTGCCTCCAGAATTAGGAACAAAGCAAAAATAATTAGCAAAAATGCCTCAGATTAATGACACTTTTAATACTGGCTCTATTAACATAGTACTTCTTTCCAAATATATTCAATTTTAGGAGGTATAGAACATGCTTTGTGTGTGTAATCATAAATTAGGGACCACTGAGAGGTATATTTACTAGTAAAACCACTTTCTTGCTTTTGTCAATGCCATCAGACTCTGGCTTATTACTTTAAACAGGTCAGGTTTTACCATCAGCTGCACCTAAAGGCAGTTTTCTAAACCTGTCCCTGATGTATGGAAATGAACCTTAACTACGGTATTCATAAAGATATCAAGCACGAGGAGGTCAGGTTCTTTTGGAGAAACAATGTATTTTAGTTATAATAAGTAGTGTACATATTAAGAAGAATAAATACATACAACACAGCAAAGGCTTAGTTTCATTAATTGGTATATCTACAAGAAAGAATTGAAGCAGTTGTGAAATAAATCACAGATGCATGTAAATGTTCCAGTCATTTCCGTTTACCCCACCGATTTTCTTCTTCCTTTCTGTCATTTCACAAATAGCCCTTGAAGTGGCTGTGTACTACCAAAAAAGTATACGAGCAATGTCACATGATCAAGCTGACAGTAATGTCATTTTACATGCTCTTCGTTTAGAGAATTAAGTTAGTAGAAGTCTAGTTCCGATCTGAAGATGTGCATTTATGGGTACTGTAACAAACCAACAGTAAAACGGAGGAGTTCGACAATGCACCTTTCATACTTGCATGTGACACCATGGAAAATACTTTGTTTGGATAGGCTCCCCCTGCAACCCACTATTACTTATATATGCTAATGCTGGGATCAAACAGTAGTGGGGAAAATAGAAATGACCTGCACAGGTGGAAAAAAAAAAACCTTCAGTAATGTGACATCATAGTACTCTGTATAAATGCAAAAATATTCAGGACTATAATTCAGGGAATTGGGATCATGAAAACTTCTTTCCAGGTGACACCATTTGACAAATGGTAGATCTCTCCACAATTATTCTAAACCAGTGTTAATTTATTACAAATCTGCCATATGCTGTGACTTTGTTGTACTATTTGCTTGGCTATCAGGTTTATAAATGTGGCTTATTATTGACTATACAAGTGTCTGACCTTATTCCACTTATCGGGTATATACTGATTTTTAAGCACCTTGCTTTAGCAGATTTGGTTTATGTATTTGCCCTTATAGAGTCATTGTACAGAGATTTCCTTGTTCCACATCTACAAAAAGAACACTGATTTTTAATGGGCATTTTTTGATTATAAAAAGTATGAAAATATTACAAAATAAAATGAACCTATGATGAAAACTTCAGTTCACTGCTATCCAAAACATTTTTTATTAAAAAAATATTTTAAATGCCTTAATTATGACAGAAGTCAACCTATTTTAAACTAATAAGTGTAAGACTTTTTACAAGTGGAGAAATGATAAACATTTTGCTTTTCTTTAGTCAGGTGCCGTATTGTTACCTTGGATTCAAAGTTTATCTCTGTAAATGATACGGTGAGTATCCTCAAATGAATGAGATAAAGTGGATCTTAAGTTTCACTTTTTTTTTTATTTACTTTTTTAATCCAGGTCTACCTTTCAGCTAAAGTACCTCATTGGTTAAACAAGGAATTATTTGCTAGGGAAGCACATCAATGCAGTCCTGTGATCAGGTGGCCGACTATTGTGTGAGTGAACAGTTCATAGGATCATTATGCCAAAGACAAAACTGCACCGTCTTGTGTAAAAAATCACCAGCAGTGTTTGATAACCACATCACATACTAGAAATTTATATCACATAATATATTGCTACTCCCTTTTATGCACTTTTAATTAAACACAATAGCAGTTGGGAGTGTAGTCATAAAACAAGGATAAAACAAGGGCATCTTATGACCTGGCACATTTATGCATGCTATCACTTACATGTGAACTTGCCAAAAACCTTTAGGTAATGTTCTGAACATAATATTCCTGACTTCAGTAACTTAGAAATAGACTTGCTTTTAAGATCTGTGTATAACAATGGTCAGAAGTTGTTTTTGTTTTTGTAGCTATCAGAAAATGCATTTACTGAATTCTACTTTTATATTTTTGTTTTGCAGTATCCCTTGGTTGAGATACAGGTTGGTACAATTCAATATATCAAAACTTATATTTACACGTCTCTGTATCTGTTTTCATCATCTGATATGCTGCTTTTTCTCTGTCTGAGATGCACAATGACTTCTGTCAAGACATAGTCAGGTGGAATGTCACCTTAAGCTGCAGGGATTGAAGGATGGGAACAAATTTCCGCAGTCAATCTGATGTCCTGTTATCAGGAAAAGTATAACCCCTACTTACTTCCTAGTGTTATACAATGTTATATTACAATGAAACAACTCCATATATTTGTATCAGCCGCACACTACTTTTACAAGACTGCAAAACAAAACCAATTGCACCATTACAGAGTATTTCAGGGACTATATGTTAGCTACATATCCTGGATGACAATTAGTTTTACTGATGCTGAGGATTGATGTTCAGTCAAAAGAAAACCAGCAGTGAGACATGCTGAGAGGTCTAATGACTACACCTCCAGTATTGTTACCTAATATATATATATTTCGAAGGCCCATTAAGGATACATAATTTGACCTCACTAAGACTCAATTTATGCAAAGTCAAAGCATGACTGGGACATTACATGCTACATTTGTAGGAAAGCAGTATAAATGAAAGGCAGTATCAGCATAATGTTCTGAGATAAAGACAGTTGTCACATTCCTTTATTGGAAGCAGTCTTTCTTAATAACCAAAGCTATAGCAATCCCATACTGAGTGTATTTCTTGTTTTGAATTGTAAATGTGATGCTTAGTTTTTTTTAAATGTTAGTAAACAAACAAACAAAATAAATAAATAAAAAACAGGCATTTTCATTTACTTGTAATGCTTTCCACAAGGTTAATCGGCTTTAGTTACTGAGACTAAGATACAAGACTCAGAATATATGTTGGTATATGACATGCACTGCTAGTGAAATCAACAACCAAATCTTCATTAAGATTTAACTGTTTAAGGACATAGTAACTCAGTGGTTAGGGGTTCTGCATCACACAATCAAGGTCCTGAATTCAGACCTCACATTAGTTAGTCCCTTTATAGAGCCTTTATAATCCTTCCTTGTCTGTGATTTTTTTCTGGGTATTGTGCATTTCCTACTGTGTGTGTGTGTGTGTGTGTGTGTGTGTGTGTGTGTGTGTGTGTGTGTGTGTGTGTGTGTGCGCGTGTGTGTGCGTGTGTGTGTGCATCTGTGCAAAACACATTTGTTGACTTACTTGGAAAGCAATCAATATACATATTCTCTTAGTTGTTAAGACTAGACAAAATCATATTGTTGGTATAAATCAATCTGAATTAACATATTAACATACTTGTCACTATTAAGCTGTTGCTGATATTGTTACTTTTATTTCAGTTTGTTATTTATTTTTATTTTAACTGTGAATAGTCAGAATAATGATGAGGAAAAACAAATTAGATGACTGACCAGCATGGCTGAAGAAGAAGATCATTTAAAACAAATAACATTTTATTTAAACAGAACATATTCCTGTGTCTAAAAGGAGAATCATTTTCCTATTACTTTTTTTGAGGAACTAATATTTTAGATCTTCCCTTTGTTATGAGAGTTTTTGGGATTATGTTATAATTGGCCATAGGTGTGAGGGTGTGTGTGTGTGTGTGTGTGTGTGTGTGTGTGGTATGGAAGAATAGCCATGGCAGGGCTAGTCACCCTGTGGTGTAAACCTTAGCTCTAGATGAGTGTCAGTGTTGAATTAACATCTGACCCCATGTGCAAAAAATGGGAAAAAGGGTTGTGGATGGATGGATGGTTATCATACTGTGTTACTAAAATTAATGTAATCATTTTTAAATGGCTTGGGAATGCATTTGCCTTCATTTTCATTTCAGCATCTGTTATTCTCAAAACTAAGTGGTGCAATAAATGATTCACTTATTTCAAAAAGTATTTTATTTTTTCCATGCCCATTTGTGTCAGTTAAACTTTTAGTTTAAAAAGGAAAACAATTAATATGCTGAGTGTGAAGTCTGTAACAGTACCCATCAATGCATCTAACTTTAAACTTGCAGTTAAGAAGATACATGAGATACATTTTAACTTGTTTACTCAGCAAATACACATGGGCAACTGCTTGTAGCAGAAGTAGAAATGTCCTTTCCAACAGGGATTAACAGAAGCCTTAAAGGGATTATGTCATATTATTAGATATCATATCCACCCCTTAACTCATTAACACCCACCAAGGAGTAAATTAATTATGTGTAGCACTCCTGACTACTGGCAGGATGGACAGCAACTGACTAGAGCTCAGAAAAGAAAAAAACAATCAGAAAATCTTTTCATCTGGAGGAAGATAACAGCTTTTTGCATTTCTTGATAAGTTGAAATCATTTTCTTACATTTAACATGCCTAAAAAATACAATAAATACTGCAAGTTTAAGACCAAGATGAAATTGCAGTTGAACAAAAGTGCTGTGTGAAATCTGGCTTTCAAGCATCATCAGACAGAATGGGGGCAAGCCAGTCCACAAATGTAGCACTGCAGGTGTGAGTAACACCACAATCTGGGTTGTTTTTAATGAGTTAACCTTTCATTATATAGTAGCGATAAGCTATAGCTATCATAAAGCTAGATAACAGCACATGATTTTAGATTCATATCCGCAAAGAGTCATTTAGGGATATTTTAATCAAGTCAGTGCAAATAAGTTACATTTTAAGATTAAGTCTATCTTTGAGTATTTTTGCATACATTGAAAGTACTCTGGCTATATGCAATCTCTGGATGGGCATCTTCTTTCAAGTTAGACTAGATCATCTCAGAAGTCTCTGACATAATGTTGTTGTCATTCTGGCATTCTGTTGTGAAGACGCTATTAGCTGCTATACCTTAGGTACCATTCATGCATCTTCTCCTTCTTTCTTAGCTAATTCAGGAGGCACTGTGTGCCAATAGTTGTCACCCTTAGTTTCATAGTCATATTTCTGGTTTCTCTGCTGGACTTGTCCTTAACTACTATGAACCGTGAAGGACCATGGAATGATGACTTCTGTAGCTGGAAACTTTGCAGTTGTATTTCTCATTTCTGGACTGGATTTTGTAGTTTTCTCCTGCCTTGTGGAAAAAGATTGTTGGCTTTTTGGTTCAGTCATTACATTTGCTCTGTGTCTCCTGGGGTCCTTTCCATTTATTTTAAGGCACAGTAGTAGTTAAGCTGTGGTAAAATTAAGTTAATTAAGTTAATGTGGCTGGTAGTCTCATCCTAAAATGACATTTGCTAAGGATTTGGGTGGTGACATCACCACCAGCTGCATACCTGCCTTGTAGGATTCAAAATGCGCTAGGTAGTTGTGCACTTCTTCCATAACACATTTTTTCATTGTTTTTCACTGCTTGAAAGGTGCACAGCAGTTTCACATATGACTGTGGGCATTTAAGTCTTGTTATTATTTTTGCAAACTCTTTTTCTGCAAGAAGATGCTGGAATGCTGTACTTTTTCTATTGCGTCTCATTGTCTGATGTCTGCATTTCTGGGATCAAAACCTGTGCAAAAATGTCATCCAACAACATAATGTTAGCTTAGCAGGATATATCTTTAAGTTTCACAGACACAGTAGTCTACACAGGTGAGATATTAGATATTACTATTGGCCACTTCATTCTCTGTGGTCAGTCAAGCATCTTATGCACAATCATTTTCGTTTTGGACTAATTCTTCCTGTACTGTTACACCCTTGGCATGGGTATACTACCTATTCTATCTGACCTGACTGCCATGTCAGAATAAAATGTCTGTAGCTCATTCATTATACATTATTGTGAGTCATTGTGACAAAATGAGCTTAATGTGTTTTTTGCAGCATTTATTTCCTCAGGAATACAGGCAAAATCTCTTTTATTGGACATGCATTGCAGTCTTTCATTCTGACGTATCTCATCCCTGAATTTAAGGTTTGGTTGGATTGAGTGGCATTTTATTTTCTCATCTGCCGTTCATTCATCATTACTTAATTTAGTAGCGTGGGGTCCCTATTAATAGACCTTGTAATTTGTTTGTTGTTTTGCCTGTGATAAGAGCATGTATATTGATATCGGCAGCATTTTTGTAGCATTATCCAATGGTGCTTCTCCAATTTCCTTAAATTATAGCTTATGGTATCTGCCTGCATGCATCATTTTGCCAGGCTTTTGTTGCATTGTGACATCAGACCTCTGGAGTCTTAGTAGCATACAATGTATCCTTAAAACTTTCCTAGGTAGTACATTTTGGAATGTACTCAAAAGAGACTTGTTGTCAGATTCCATGACTATTAGCCTCCCATAGACATCTCAATACATTTCTTATATGTGGGTTCTATAGGCAACAGAAATTTTTCAATCTGGATATTTTATGACTGGACATAACTATGGAACTCATAGACCACTGGCTATCTATCCTGGATAAATACAGTTTGTTCCCTAGAGTGACTCACATCCACTTGTATCAGTAGTAATATCCATGTGTCGTAGTACTTGAGGGATGAAGCCTCTCTAGCCAGTTTCTTCAGCATGTTGAAGCTCTGTTCTTGTTTGTGTTCCCAAAATTATTACATATTTTTTATCAGTTTCCTCAGAGAGAACGAAACCTTTGACAGGTTTGGAATAAATTTGCAAGATACAACACTGTGTTTAATACTCTCTCCACCCTTCTCAGGGGGATCACCTCCCCATAATCCTGAAATTAAAAAAAGGAAAATTCCACTACTGTGAAAAGTGGTTTTTGCTTCTTTGTGTTTGATTGTCCAGCACTTGATAAAAGTGCCTTTGATTGAATGAAAGACACCCATTTTTTTCCAGGGTTAGTAATGTTGTGTTAAGTGATTACTGCATTGTAGGCAGGACATTTGATATCAATGTGTCATTCCTGACCACTGAAACAGTTATACTGTCATTAGCAGCCAGAACAATCCTGTTGTATAATCCATAATAGATGCACATACACAAATACTGTAAGCAAGACAAACCCTAATAAATAGCAATCTGTCACCACAAATGGTATTGTGTTCCTACTAGTTATGTAGCTCTCAATAACTACCTTATCCTGCTGCCTATCATCCTACCATGATTTTTGCAGTATCAGCACTATTAATGCTCTTATTTCATTTAGCTTTCCTACTGTCTCTTATATGACAAGGCTGCATCAGAGGCTTTGCTGAGTTTGAGGATTTTCATTCTCACTGATTTCCACTCATTCGTGTACATTATAAACAAGTTCAAGAATATCATTAAATTTACTTTGAAATATAAAATATAATGGTAGGGTAGCAATATGGCAGATAAATCCTAGTAAACTGAAGGAATTAACCTTCCTACGAACTCTGATGCCTCAGTCTCAATTGTAAATCACCCTGCTTATATGGGCATGAAAAATCATTTACTTGGACTCTCTGGTTAAACAATTAAGTAACCGTTAATTCAAAATGCTTAACGGTCTCAGCACCAAACATTAAGCTTTAGTAGCGAAATAACAGAACTTCATTTAAATATTCATTTCCCTTGTCAAGGCAGTATATACGAGCAGTCCCAAAGAACTTGCGTTATCAGTATCAGGTTATGTACACTAGAGGTAGTGTAAAACAAACTACCTATAAATGCCCATACCTTAGTAGAATCCAATGTAGTCAAAATTCACTCAGGTAGCCAAAATTCACTCAGGTAGCTTGGTTCTTGTATGCGCTCCTGTGGTGCACTTCTGTGGATAAGCAAAAGGACAAGCGTACAAAGCAGGTTTCCCTACGAAATCTTTCTGTTCGTTTAAATCAGTAAATGCAGTCTCTCAATGTGAGTGCAGCCAAAACTGTGCTTCTGTAAGTAAGCAAAAGGACAAGCATACAAAGTAGGTTTCCCTACAAAAATCTTTCTGTTCGTTAGAGTCAATAAATCCAATCTCTCGGTGTGGAAGCAGCCAAAACTGCTCTCTCAAATACACACGACAAGCGATAATACTTCACTTTAAAACTATATCTTCATGAGTAGAAGGATCGACCCAACATCAGTGCAGTATAGTATTATAAAACTTTTATTGAGCAAAACGGCAAGCGCTTTCACCCGAAGGCTTCATCAGGCCATTAAACGTTACATATTCGTTTAAAACTACATCTTAAATACTATTATAATTAATGACATCACTTCCCTCAATATCCTGTAATTACTATAATTACTAAAATTCAAATATCTTAAAGGTGCATCATTATTTCTATTTGGTGCAACTCTAAAGAATTAACATTAATGAGAACTGATAAAATATAAAATAGTATATATATAAAAACCATGTTAATGTTGCGAATAACGCCATAAATACTGACTATGACTAATGCATAAAAAATGTGATGCTCTGCATGTCATTATATAATAAGTTAAATGCTGTAATAAATATGTGTATACTGAAATATAAAATGTATTAAATAAAGACAAAATTCATATGTATATATCTAGAATGTATATATGCATACTAAAATGTAAAAATGTAAAAATAAAATACATAAATTCATGTCTAAAGAATATATATACTTTATAAAGAATATACATGTAAATAATAAAAAATAATAAAATGTGTATGTACGTAAATATGTGTATCTAAATAATATATGTATGAATGGATAATATAACAAAATGTATATAAAAATGTATCTATATGTAGGCATATAAAAAATACAAATAAAAATGGAACATGTGTGCCATGAATAGTGATACCAAGGATATCTATATGTAAGTAAGTGTGTCTGGGTAATGTATGTATTCTATAGATAGTATAATAAAATACATACTAAAATATATGGAAAATGTATGTATATGTAAATATGTATAAGATGAACCATGTGTACTATAGATAGTGAAACCAAATGTACCCATGCTGTATCATGGTTGGTATGCCATGTTAACGATATAGCATAAATCCACATGCACATACATTTATACTTAAATACCTATACGTATATGCTATGCATGCACATCCTCCTATGCATGCATGCACATATTAAAACATCAGATAAACACTTAAAAATATATATTTCCATATAAGTGATCATATTCATATGCATTCCAGCAAATATGCAAGCTAAGTGCTTACAATTGCTAGGAATATCATAATCCATAGTATATGGAAATATCTAGACTACAAATGATAATTCTTATAATAATATAAATTAATTATTTATAGGTATCAAAGAACGTCATCAAATGATAATATTTACATATATATATAAATTAATTAATCAATTATCCATGATTATTAAACACATGTTATCATATAATTTGTTTTCTAACTAAGCCATCTAATATTACATATGCAAGAAAAAAAACAAGAACACAAAAAAACAAAAGGACAACATCTATGTTGCATAAATACTACTTAGAAAAGACAGTAGGTGTTAATAATATATAATCATTTAGTCATATACATAATTTAAAACAGTATTATGATTAGTAATATCAATTTATTATTAATTATATTACTACCATTTATTAATTTTTATTAATTTTTAACTTTCTGGCTTTAAGCATGGGTTTGATAGGAATTCTATCATTAAGCCCTGGTTCTAAATGTGCTCTCAAACGAATAATCCATTTGCTTTCTTGTTGTTCAGTAGTGTTACGTATGGGCCCTCTTCTAATAGTGGGAACATTAACTTGCATGACCATGAAACTAAAATTATGTTGTTTGGTGGTATTCATTACATGTTTAGATAATGCATTTTTATCAGATCCTATTCTAATATTATAATAATGTTCTCTGATCCTCTCTCTCAGTCGCCTGTCTGTTTTGCCCACATAAAAAGCTGAGCATAACTGGCATGTTGCCAAGTATACTATATGTGTGGTTTCACAGTTGGCGTTACAATGGAATTTAAATGTGCGTTGTGTAGTGGGATGTATAAAATTAGCTGATTGATCTATAGTGTAACAGAAGTTACACTTACCACATGGTCTAGTCCTAGCATCTAAATCACCATTTGATGATATGGGATCAACTCTGTTAGGGCCACATAACATCCTGTACAAATTCAATTTATTCTTATAAGTAAACTTAGGTACACTCCCTACTGTTCCTGAAATTACTGGGTCGATTTGTAATAGATCCCAGTATTTTGTATAGGCCTTTTTAATATTACTAACATCCTGTGTATAATAAATAATTGCTGTAGGCCTACTATCCTGTACATAATTATTGCTTGCTTCAATAAGTGACTTATTACTCATGCTTTGGTCAGCAAAATATGGGTATGCCCGTCCTTCTCTTAATATTTCCATATCAGTTAGACCTTCATCTATTTCATGTAATTTGTATGATCTAGCTGTAAATTGTTGTTTTAGTTCCTCTATGCCTTGTCTATATCCTTCCTGTGTGGAATTTAACCTTGATAAACGCATAGCTTGTCCTTTAACCACGTTTTTAAATACATGGCCAGGGTGCATACTTGACCTATGCAAGTAAGAGCTTCTGTAACAGGTTTTTCTATAGACTCCTGTATTAATATAACCATTTAAGATCTTCTCTACATATACATCCAAGTACGGTACAAGATCTTGTGATGCTACCATCGTAAACTTTAAATATGCAGTTGTTAGGTTCATTTCTTTCAGAAACCATTCCAACTCTTTTTCATCTGATTTCCATATCAAAAACAGGTCATCTACAAAACGTACATAAAATCCTACATTTTTCTTAAAATTTTCCATATTAAACAACAACCTACTCTCCCAATCTGCCATGACTAGATTGGCGTAGCTATTGGCGCAAGATGTGCCCATAGCTACGCCATCCCTATGTATATAAATTTTCTGGTGGAATGTAAAGATGTTGTTGTTCAATACCATCTCCATCAATGTACAGATTTTATCTATTTGTATCGGAGTGTAATGTGTCACTAAACATCTACGTATACATTCAATACCTTGTTTGTTTGGAATACTAGTAAATAATGATGTAACATCCAGGGTAACTAACCAGTAATTGGGTATAGCTTTTACTTCTGTTGTATAATCCATGATACATGCACATACACAAATACTGTAAGCAAGACAAACCCTACTAAATAGCAATCTGTCACCACAAATGGTATTGTGTTCCTACTAGTTATGTAGCTCTCAATAACTACCTTATCCTGCTGCCTATCATCCTACCATGATTTTTGCAGTATCAGCACTATTAATGCTCTTATTTCATTTAGATTTCCTACTGTCTCTTATATGACAAGGCTGCATCAGAGGCTTTGCTGAGTTTGAGGATTTTCAATCTCACTGATTTCCACTCATTTGTGTACATTATAAACAAGTTCAAGAATATCATTAAATTTACTTTGAAATATATTTGCTGCCTGAGGTAAATCCTATTGCCAGCCTGACAGACCAATAGTTCCAGGAGGAACCAACAAGAGTTCCCAGATCACTCATCAAATGGGGTTTGTACTAACTTTTGGGACTACCTAGCTAGCATGTAAACAAAGACTTTTAAGTGTGAGTAGTGCTTAGTTCAGAAGACTGATTACTAGCTGTTGACTAACTTTCTCCTGTAGCCCTGAGTTTGATTCTATAAAGATCCAGCTGCCTTCTATATGATCTGAGCAAATCACTTTGTCACATAGTGCTCCCATGTTTCCACTGAATATGTATCTTAGCCCAGATAAATAACTCAGTTAAAACAAACAAATAAAAATAATATACAAAATAATAGAAAATAAAGGTATAATTTGCACTTTGTAAGCATGAATTTTATATTGGAGAAAGCAACCAACCCGTGCTGTGTAAATCTGACCAAACAAATAAACCAGAGTAAAACAGTCCAAAAAAGTAGAATGATGAGATGACATCAGGGTCTCAGCATAAAACGAACAATCTTTTATTTTAAAACAACATAAGTGCTTTCACAGCTCTTACTGCTCCCTCAGATGTCAGTATAAAAATGCAGTCACACACACAGCAAATTATACATTAATCCAACTAGCGAATCAATCAATTAAGCAATTATGCATTAAAATAATACAAACAATGAATGTAATAAAAATTAAAAATAAAAAATAAACTTAAAATCAACTAATGCACATAAGTGTATGTAAAGCTCATCTAAAAAGTGGGCATGTCTGTAACAAAGGTTTAAGGGGGACTTTATCATTTAGTCCTGAACCATAATGAGCCCTTAACCTAGGTATCCACTTGCTCTCTAAGCTTTCAGTAGCATTCCTAACATTACCCAGGCTCTTAGTAGCTGCTACCTGTGCTATAACATGAAACTTAAAACAATGGGTGTGTGAGGTGAGCTTCATGTGTTTAGAAACAGCACTGCATTCAGTACCATTATTTATATGTCCAAGGGTTCTACTATACGTTCCTTCAACTGTCTATCAGTCTTACCTACATAATACTTCATGCACACAGTGCATCATGCTAAATAAACCACATGAGAAGAAGTGCAAGTAGCTTGAACATCAAACACATACTGTTTACCCTGATCTGGATGCCTAAACATACCAGTAGTGTCAATATAACTGCAGCACTTACAAGTATGACACAGTCTAATTCCTTTATAGTGGAACCCATTTTATTCCTGGTAGTTCTACCATCAATAAACTGTTTTGGGTAAAAAAAAAACATCTGTTTTAAAGATCATTTCTTCTTAAAGATAAAGTTAGGTTGTTCACCCACTATCTTTTTAAGATCATTATTCGTTGTTATAATGGGCCATTACTGCCTTATAATATCCAAGACATACCTTGTAGTGTTAGAATAAGTCACTGGTACCCTGCATTTACCATCATTTAGTATCTTGGGGTGAATAGAAGGTGGATTTGAAGAAAAGAAGGGCCTACCTCTACCTTCTCTAACATCAGAGACTTTATTCAATACTTGTTGTACATTACACCTCTTGTAGCCCCTATCCACAAACTTATTCTCCAGGTCTTTCATTTCAGCTATAAAACTGCTTTCACAGACATTCACCCTTGAGACTCTTAAGTCCTTGCCCTTGTACTATGTTATCAAATACATATTTAGGGTGCATGCTTGTTCGATGTAAAAGGTTGTTCCTATAGTGAAGTATCCATCTATCCCCTGCTTGAAACTCTGATGAGTACATCTAAGTAACTAATTTCTACCTTGGAATACTCAGCTGTAATTCTCAGAAATGTAGTACTAACATTAATCTCTTCTATAAACTGAACCAACTCATCTCATGTACCTTCCAAATAAAAAATAAATCGTCCACAAGACATCTGTAAAATAAAATGTGTTCTACGTATCTATCAATCAATATGTAATGTGTCAGTGAAGGCAATTTTATGGCTGAAATGAAAGACCTGGAGAATAAGTTTGTGAATAAGGGCTACAAGAGGTGTAATGTACAACAAGTATTGAATAAAGTCTCTGATGTTAGAGAAGGTAGAGGCAGGCCCTTCTTTTCTTCAAATCCACCTTCTATTCACCCCCAGGAGAATGAATGATGGCAAATGCAGGGTACTGGTGATTTATTCTAATACTACAAGATATGTCTTGGATATTATAAGGAAGCATTGGCCCATTATAACAATGAATAATGATCTTAAAAAGATAGTAGGTGAACAACCTAACTTTATCCTTAAGAAGAAATGATCTTTAAAACAGATGCGTTGTTCCCCAAAACAGTTTATTGATGGTAGAACTACTAGGAATAAAATGGGTTCCACTTATAAAGGAACTAGACCATGTCATACTTGTAAGTGCTGCAGTTATAGTGACACTACTGGTATGTTTAGACATGCAGATCAGGGTAAACAGTATGTGTTTGATGTTCAAGCTACTTGCACTTCTTCTCATGTGGTTTATTTAGCATGCTGCACTGTCTGCATGAAGTATTATGTAGGCAAGACTGATAGTCAGTTGAAGGAACATATAGTAGAACACTTAAGACATATAAATAATGGTACTGAGTGCAGTGCTGTTTCTAAACACATGAAGCTCACCTCACACAAGCATTGTTTTAAGTTTCACGTTATAGCACAGGTAGCAGCTACTAAGAGCCTGGGTGATGTTAGGAATGCTACTGAAAGCTTAGAGAGCAAGTGGATAGCTAGGTTAAGGGCTCATTATGGTTCAGGACTAAATGATAAAGTCCCCCTTAAACCTTTGTTACAGACATGCTCACTTTTTAGATGAGCTTTACATAAACTTATGTGCATTAGTTGATTTTAAGTTTATTTTTTATTTTTACATTTTTATTACATGTATTGTTTGTATTCTTTTAATACATAATTGCTTAACTGGTTGATTTGCTAGTTGGATTTCTGTATACGTTGTTATGTGTGTGACTGCATTTTTATACTGACATCTGAATAAGCAGCAAGAGCTGTAAAAGCCCTTATGTTGTTTTAAAATAAAAGACTGTTCGTTTTATGCTTTTAGCCTGGTGTCATCTCATCATTCTACTTTTTTGGAATGAATTTCATATAGTTGAAACATCAGATCTTTTTAATAATCATTCTGTTAATCTCTGAATATTACAACATGGCTTTCCCTTGCCATTGCACTGTATTCTTGTTCACTGTAAGATTAACAATGCTGTAATAACTATAACATAAGGAGCACTCTGTGGGGATGATATATGTCCTTTAAAGTAAGTGCTGTAAAGCTAAACTAAAGCAAAGTCATTACACATATTTGTGGGCTTGGTAGTATATTTTAAAACAAATGGTAGAGCTATTTTAAACTGGGAGGTAAAAAATAAACAAATGCAGCCTGCTTTCTAGAAACCCTTATAGTGCTGAAAACTATAGATGTTGTCATAGGATCCAAACCTTTAATTTCTGAAAATAGTAAGATATAGTAATTTGCTGTGATTTAAAATAATTAGTCCAAGCTATCTCATCTGAATGATGCATTAAAAAGACATTTCAGGAAATAAGTGTGCTTTATCATATCCGTTAGCAATGCCTGTGTGTTCTTTATCTACAGGATCCACAGAGTAACCGGATTGGACAATGGCTGAATCTGAAACCAAATCAAGGAATAGCAGAGTTTTCATTTGATTTAAACCCTGAGGCAATGCTGGGTGACTACACCATACATCTTAAAAAAGCAAGTGAAGAAGATGTTTATACAAGCATTACAGTGACTGAATATGGTGAGTATTTGATTAGTTTATTGAACCTTTCTCCACTGAAAATCATGTTACAATATGCAACTTTGCGTTATAAATATGTTTCAGGTGTTCATCAGTACATGCAGAGCTTCCTTTACTTAATCAAGATGTCTTCCACTTAACTGTATCTCACATGCATTTGTAATACAAAAGGCATACATTTTATAGTTTGGATCGCTGGTTGCAATACAATTGACAGTCTTAATGATAACAATAGTTCTCCTGTACTGCTTAATGAGCAGTTCATAAAAGCTTTGCAGCTAATCACCTAAAAACATTATTACAAAAGAAATGATAGCTAGCAGTTGGTGTGTCTTTCGGCTTTTCCCGGCCAGGGGTCGCCGCAGCGGAACTCCGGTCCGCTAATGATTGGTAGTTGATTTTTACGTGCTGAGTTACCAGCCCTTATGCACAACCTTCAATGAAGGTTCACCCATTCACGCATGTCTCCATGCAGAAGGCGCTCTAGCTGAGAATCGAACCGGACAGCGTCTTACTGTGAGGCGACAACGCTACCGCAGCACCACCACTAGCAGTACCATACTTAAATGAATTGTATTGCAAGTGAAATTCATGTGGCCTCTGCTGATATGACTTATAGCATAAAGAATTTTTTTTCTTTTTGCTGTTGCTCACATTTTAAAACCAGAGAAAGGAATCTTCAAAATTCCAGTGATTATGTAGACATTAAACCTTGTGTAACAGCAAATCCAGAATACAAAGTGATATCATTATGTGAGAGGTAATGTTCTCAGTAATCACCAGCTCCTGTATTGTACTGCTGTCACAGACAGCTCGTTTTATTATCCCATTTGTAAGGGAAGCTACCACCTTCTTTTCACCTACAAAATAATTTATTTTTAAGTAGAGATTAAGGGTTATGAGGGAGACAACAATCCCTTACAAAATGAAACTAACCAAAAACCTCCATCAGAATCTTTAGGAATGTTACAGTGGAAACAACTGTCAAAGTGCCCTACAGCTGTGACATTTTGCAAATACTCTGGTAAGGCCCAATATTCTATGTAAACATGCATTTCTGAACTTCTAGACAGCAGTTACACTATTGTGTGACCCTATGCTTTTCAAATCATCTTGGTAATCTCATAGTTCAACATTCTAACACATGGCCAGTGCCTACCCATTTTTGCCACTAATGGACAGAAACATATTTTTAAACTGTAATCTGCTGTCAGCCCAATGGGGCAGAGTTAAGTGTGTTCTGATCCGTATTAATGTAGTTTTCTGGATGTTAGAGAAGCTATTTACCTTATGTTTACATCTCACAATGGAGGAGGTTGGCCTTACTCTGTCTTGTAATCTTGTACGGAAATCAAAATGTCCTCTCCAGTGGAGATCACAGTGGCCAATCGGAGAAAATTAAGAGGAAAGGTGTAGCCCATGATCTGCAGTAATATACTGGCATAGAACCTTATGTATTCTTACTACGTTGATTTCATTTCAAGCCTAGCATAAATACAGGGAGTGAGTAGTAGTTATGCAAGAAAATCAAAGTAATCAGTCCTGCAGTATGACAGCATGGGTTGAGGCAGTTAGCTACCTAAACTTCACTCTAGAGGAAACAAGTATATCAGTAAGTGTGAAGAAAAAAACCTCTGGGCTGGAGACTGATAACGGGAAAGTGGGAGGAGAACTGTCAAAATATGTTGTAAAAATGTACTATTAGTATTTGTTTCCATGTGATTTGTTTACCAAAAGTGCTTAAGTAGATTTTGCTGCTGGCATCACATTTATTTTGCTGAGGATCATGACTTTTTTCAATCCTAATAAACTTGCAGTAAATATCACTACTGATTCATGTGACAGTATACGAAAACTACAATATCATTATAACTAAAATTGTGGAATAGTTTATCTGTGCATCCAGCTAGCTATCTTCTATCCATCTTTTTTAGTGTTACAAAAAATTGAAGTTACATTCAAGACTCCTAAGAACGTGAACGTTTTGGATCCAGATTTTCAGTTTTATGTTTGTGGCAGGTATGTGGACCTGGAATATTTGATAGTGAGCAAGGAATGTAAGTTTGGATACCTATGGAAATTATAGTTTGTAGATGGAAATAAACAAGTAGGAGGTACATGGGTGCTGTTTATTTTGAGACCATAAAATCATCGTAGACTGTGAAATGACTCCTTGCATTGTTTCCTTGAACTGCTAATGGAAATAATTGTTATAAAACCATTGTACACTAGATCTCCTATGTTATATTTGAAAGATAACCAGGTAGTTTGTATACCAATTGCTTTCATAAATTTACGCAATCAATGCTGGGTCTTATTGGTGTTTTACTTAATAATGATGGGATATGGTTAAGGGGATAACTACTACTCTCCCATGAGAAGGATCATTATTTATTTATTTATTTATTTATTGATGCTAGCTAAAGTGCATTGCTACTAATTCCTTACATCTTTGTTTTAAAGTTATATTAATTTGCTTTTATATGCTTGATGATATTGAAAAAAATGAGGATTGGTCTGTGCTTTTCTGATGTTTCTGTTTTTCTGCCAACTCAGTTTTTCTCTGAAACCACATTCATAAAATGATGTCATAACTGATATGGTGCTGATCTGCATACACAAGCAAGGATTTCCAGGAAGACAAAACCAACTTACTTCTTTAAAAGAGCAACTGTTTACTTACATTAATGTAGGAGCTAGTGTTGTCTCACAGCAAGAAGTTCACTGGTTCGATTCCTGGCTGGGGTTCCTTCTGTGAGAATTCTGCATTTCCTCCCTGTGTTTGTGTGGGTTTTCTCTGGGTGCACCTCTTAAAGTAGGTGGAATGGGCACTCTAAATTGGCTGTAGATGTAAGTGTGTGTGAGTGTGTGTGTGTGTGTGTGTGTGTGTGTGTGTGTGTGTGTGTGTGTGTGTGTGTGTGTGTGTGTGTGTGTGTGTGTGTGTGTGGTATGAAAGAACAACCATGGCAAGGCTAGCTGCATAGTTATGTGAGCAATGGCTCTAGATAATTGTCACTCTTGAAGTGACACCTTGATCCCATGTGCAAAAATGGGAAAAAGGATTTGTTGATAGATACATGGGGTTTCCTGACTGAATCATCAGGTATGTTAATTCTGAGTTTAGACTGTTCCACTTGCAAGACCTAAGTACAATTTATTTGTTTGTTTATTTATTTGTCTCTACCAAATGTACCACCAGCAGCCTCTCTTCATTCAAGACCTTACTTCACACACACCTAACTTCACTATGGGAATGCTTTTGCTCCCACCCCACATAATCTCCCTACACTATAGCTACTGTCTATAAGCTATAATTCACAATAGCCTCCCACTGTTTTCTACCCCTAATAAACTCTAGGAATTAGCATCATTCCTAGAATGGTACAATTCAGTAGCCTAGAAATTAACTGCATGAATTAGCATAACTGTTAAAAAATTTAGACTGTTTCTGTTATTGCATTGTGCTAATATGTTAAACTGTTAAAAACTTTGACTGTTTGTAAATATTACTCTTATTGCATTGTACTAATACGTGCACTCTACTAATATGTGCTTTTCTGTTTGTTTAATTTTGCTTCATTTGCGCACATTACATTTCTCTAATAACTTACTCTTATGTTAAATCTGTAAATTTGTAATTTTCTGGAGCTTTTCTCCCCAGGACTCCATTGAAAATGAGCTCCTCGTGGCACAATGGACTATCTTGGCAAACAAACTATAAATAAATAAATACATGTGTAAATGGACTAGTCTAAGGACCTTTTACAGCCATGGCCTAGACACTGAGGCAAATCTGATGGTTAGGGGTAGAGTTTTACAATGCTCAATACTCACTGGACTAGTAGGCAAGGAGCAATCGGCCTTAACTTTTTACAACAAAGTGCACTGTTGACTCTGATCATGACCAGCACCACGTAAATGAACTTTATAATTAACATCTGCAGAACAGAGTTACATTGACAGGTCTCCCAGAATTTGATTCAACTAGTTCTCAGCCCAGTGTCTTTTAGTGCTGTCTTACCAATAATATCACCAATTTGGCCAAGATCATTGTGTACACAGACACACACACACACACACACACACACACACACACACACACACACACACACACACACCTTACTTCCCAAGTAGGGAAAGAGGGTTATGATTCCTTTTTAGTGGCAGAACTCACTTGCCGTCTTTATGGTAATTTAATGTTATCAGCTATACAAATTCAACTCCCCATCACCAGAATTACTGTCCATTCTTAAATTATACCTACAATACTATAATCATATTTTAGCTGTAGTTTATGTCAACACCCTTCAAGAGATGGAGGGCAGTTGTCAATAACTAACCAGATTTTGTGATAACCTATATATATATATATATATATATATATATATATATATATATATATATCAATAAATAAACATCCACATGCTTTTGAAATTGAGTAATATGAATATTTACTTGAAAGAAAATGAAATAATGCATTTTGAAAATTACAGATACTGACAAACACACACATCCCCAGCAGAGTATAAAATGCAAGTTTTGAACTATGTATGACAAGCAGAAAAAATAAGCTAACAGCTCATGGGTCCTGCTACTTCCACTAGCTGAATGGTTAGTGTAAATGAACTGCCTTAGACCTTTAAGTGTATTTAGAGGTTGTAGAAGACTCACATATACCAACTTTCAGGTATTAGCTTTCGAGCTAAAAAAATCCACTGCTTACTGTAGATATAATTCAAAGATTATTTGAACTCTAAACAGTTGCCATTTAGATTCAAAGGTTCATAGGTACGTACAAGGTTAATGACCACTGGGGCCATTTTAAGCCTAGCCATACATCCCAAATCTCTGACAAGTTCTGGTACCTTGGTAAGTGTAAGCAAGAGCTTGGAAGATGAAACATTTACAGGCTGCCTGTGTCCATTACAGACGTACAGTAAGTGCTAAACAAAGGATAAATGTTCTGTTCCCCATCCACTTGTCCAGGTTACCAAAAGCACAACTAAAATGGTCGTCTTGGCTAAAAATGACTAAAAACTGTAAAACAAAAGCCTCAACTGGCAGGCCCAGAAACACTTAAGGTTGTAGTAAAACCACCAGATATATTCAACTACCAGATTTATTGATGTATCGATTAAGCGCTTTCATCTGCATACACCGGAGACTTCATTAGAATAAAATAACTGACACATTTTTTTCACATTAAATAACATAAAAATATTTCCTGTTTGATAATTACATGTAGTTAAAAACTGCTTGATTGTTTAAAGAAAAAGCACATTATTGTTTAAGAATAGAAATTAAGTACAATAATTACAGTAAATACTGCAAGTGAAACACTTTCAAAATTTTGTGCAATGACACCATAAAAAATAAAATGTATTAACACCTGATCATTAATACTTTAAGGCTCTCAATTTTAATGCAGGACTATCATTCAAACCTGGGGTTACACATGCATTCAATCTTAATTGCCAAATAAGCTCACAAAATTCCAGTCTTGTCTCCCGGTCACCACCTCATCCAGTGGGAATAATTTGCTCCAATACCCAAAATTTAAAATTGGCTTGTGCAGAAGTAAGGGTGTGTCTATACAGAGCGTTGGAGTCTCTCTTTCAATTGATCTCATAAATATGTTCATAAATTCTTTGTCTTAGCAGTATTTATGCCATATGAACTTGAAAGAGTCATAACATTTGTTGAATGTCCAGAAGAGAGTCCTGGAACAAGTTATTATTGTCAGCTTCTCAGCATGGTGTCAAAAGTTGAGCCCCCTGCTGCAGCTAACAAAGCATTTTAGTGTTTTCCATTAACATTCATACTTTCAAATGTAAGTATCCTGTCTTCAGCGCCACTTACCTAAGAAGTTGCAGTCCATTTATGGCAACTTACAGGCTCAGAGATATATACATCAGACAGCTTTAACATGTTTTCCTTTTTTCTGCCAATAATTACAGCTACTTAATCTTAGTAGAGCATCTATACAAGTGCATAGCTATATTAGCCATGGATATTATGACAGCATTAATACAGTCCAGTAGAGGACACCACTATATTATGGTCATACTAGACAATATTATACAGTTCCCCAATGCTATTCCTCCTCTGGAAGGCTAACTCTAAAGCAATTACTAAAGAACTGGTATTACTAGTTTCAAAGGTTAGGATACTGAAGAAGATCCTAATGAACCAAGGTACACCCATCATGCCCATTGCCATGAGGTACATCTGCCAAAGAAAGAGTTTGTGTTTTTAATGGGTATATCAGAGGGACCAATTTCAAATACTGGCAGCACAGGAGAAGATATTGTGCACATTTACTTAGTGTCACTTCTAACATGTCTAAAGGCATATCTGTATATTTTACTACAAAATTCCTGTTTTACTTACCTTTTACATTTTGATTATATTTTTGCAAACTTAATACATTTTGGAAAAAGAATCATGCAGTAAAATATATGAACAAACTGTGATGATATCACCACTGAAAATAAAGCCACCTCAGCTAATTGCATAAAATACATTACTTTGTTTTAAATAAGTGTATGCGATGGTATACTTTGTATAGGCCTGGCTACACCCATGGCCTACATACCTCTAAATAGAATTATTTTCTCCATGGTCATTGTAGTTTAAGGAAAAAGTTTGATTCTCCCATTGCAACAACTGCACTTAACAGTGCAAGTTTCTCATTTAATAGTCAAAAATGCCACTTCTCATTTGCTGCTTTTTTTCAAAAAAACATTTTTATAGGTAAGTACCAGGCTAACCGCCCTTGTGGCCAATTTTAATCCTAACCTATTTCCTTTGGTGAGGATCAATCCATGTACTTCTTGCCCCAAAGGTAAACACCTTAACCATTGCGTCAATCCCTAACCATGATCATTTACTGTAGGCTCAACTTTTGTTCTTGTATTACCAAAGAAAAGTATTGCTATCATCTCACTGGTATGAGTCATTACTTCATTGCCAATTTTAACCCTGGCAGTGCTCCAAACTCCAGCTTATTCCAGGGTCTGGACTGTAGTACAGACTCTAACATTTTCTACAGCAGCTAGTTCAGTTTCATAGGGAGGTTACTGAAGAAGTCAACAATTATATTTAAGTTGTCTAAAAGCTCATGTTCTTGAAACTATAATTCATAGTTCCTTAAATATACAGAAGCAATTTCTGACAGATGCATTTGAACTGACACGAGTGAAAGTTCTAGTCCAAGAAAGTTATCTTCATTTCTTGTTTTATAGGAGGCATACACTTACATATACTCCTACATTTGAGTTCCCTTGAGGAAAAGCAAGTAGAGTTTTATTTTGTGAATTCAACATCTGTCATAAGAACAATGTGATCATGCTTATATGTTTATTAAAGGCCATCACTTTTCAGTGAAACTGCACTTATGAGGACAATGCTTAACAAGTATGGTCATAAGCAAACAATACTCGTATTGGGTAATTGCTGATTTTGCTTATTTTCTTTACAGCTACACATATGGTCAGCCGACTAAAGGTGCAGTCAGTGCTACTGTTTGTCGTAATGCTTATTTCTGGATGTACTTTAGAAAACGTGATGGAGGTGGCAATGGAATTTGCCAGCAGTTCTCTGGAATGGTAAATTCTTAACCTATTATTTTTAATTCTTCTCTTTCACATATATAGTTTACTTTCCAGTAAAGACATTCTTCTTGAGTTTTTTTTTTTTTAAATAAGAATGCCTTAATTATATTTTATATGTGCATAAGTGACAAAATTCTGTGTAGGACATAAATTCCCTTCAAGAAAGTGTCAGATTTTGAATGGATGTATTTTTTTAATCATGTATTTTTTATTATCTATGGGAAGTTTTCCTTGCCTATGGGACTCAGATTTTACAAAACACATGCAGTATATAAGCGTGAGGCATGTCACCTTCCTGGAAAGTGAGGCTGATTTCTTTCCTTCATCCTTATTTATTTGTTTGTTTACCAGTGCATTGTAAGTCACCATTTCTTTTGGATAATGGTGCCAGACTGCATTGTCTGTTATGTACTTCTGCTTTATGATTTATTTATTTTTTCCTGCTTTGCCAATACCCACCCTCCCCCTTTCTCACAGACGTTGTCAAAGCAATGACTCTCATCTATCAGAGAATAAATAAAAATACTTTTTTTAACTAAATATGTGGTTTATTCCTACTGAAGGTAGGGTTGCTGCAAGACTATTGGTAGAGATTACTTCTTTGTCCAATCAATTTTTAGGAGATCTAGTTTGCCCAGAACTTCAGACAGTCTGAGATGCAGACTGGATAACAGAAACTTCCCTGGCAGACGTGGATTATCCTATGCTATCTCACTGATGGCTAGGCTAGTCAGCCCTGGGATAAATCTGAGGGCACTCATCCAAGTAACCAGGGTCTGTATGAAGAAAGATAATGGGTCACACTACTTAACCTGCAGGGAAGTTTATTCCAGAGATGGGGCAGGGGTGCTATATAATAAACATGTCTCTTCAGTATGTTCTATTAAACTATTGGTGAGGATTTAGGTTTCTGCTTCTGGTGTTTAAAGAACTATTAGACTAGCAGGGATATTGGAGATCAAATACAAGAGGGTCTGTAAAGGCATGATATGCAAGACAGATCACTCCTTTAGAGGCTATAAGATGCTGAGAAAAGCTTTTACCCTCCCTTGATAGGTCAGGGTCTTTAATCCCATAATCTTCTTGCTTAAAAACCTTTGTGAATCATCTACTTGCTTGACATGTCTAGTGTGGTATACCCCAAAATGAGTTTTCTACTCACTGATTGGCCTAATCAATGCTGACTGTAAGGAAATGCTGACTTGTTTAGATATGGATGACATACTCTTAACTATGAGTTATGATAAACAATAGGACTTTCTGTCTAGTGTTGCTACATTATAACAGAAGGAGAGGGAATTGCTAACCCAGGTGTCAAGCTTCCTGACTATATTTTTAATTTGTTATGTTTTTTTGCTCTTATTGTTATGCTGAGGCCAGGGGTTGTTTGCTAAATAATTTTTTTTTTCAAATTAAACTGAGTCCATTTTCAGTACACCAGGTATTTACCAGGGTATGTTCCTATTCTGGAGATCAGAACAATAAATAGTGAAAAGCAGGGTGTCCAACATAGAGCCACTGTTGTATTCCTGCTCTCACATGAAGTACCCACCATAAGAACTATGTGGGTTCTATCTGTTAGCAAGTTTGCTAGTCATCTTATCATGAATTGATGCATTTAAGAACAATTAGCTTTTTTACTATACCTGTAGGAGGAGCATTGTCAACTGCCTTGGATAGATCAGCATACACTTTCTGAGCAGCAGGACAACTGTCTACAGCCTGAATGACCCTCTTTAAGACGTTAATTAAATTTAATAAGCAAAATATCCCTTTAACAAAGCCAAAATGCTGTGTCAAGCTTAATATGATTTTTGAGATCATAATCGATGAGATAGTTTATAATACATTCCATAACTTTGCAATCAGGCTCAGCAGATTGATGGGCCTATAATTATCAGAGTCTATGGGAGGTCTACCCTTATAAAGGGGAATCATTACCATGGTGCAGCATAATTCAGGAGGGTCTATATCATGGTGTTAAACTATAAAAAAGAGTGAACGCTCTTTTATTGAGCAGTAAAAACCGAAAACAGTAAATGTCGAACACACGGAACAGCAATTTTTCCCAGGGAAAAAAATAGCCGCTCCGCAAAAAAAAACAAACAAACAAAAAAACAAATCCAAACACAAAATAAAGTGGGGGGCTTTGCCCCCTACACCCCCTACTTAAATATACCAACTCTGAGATCACACCACAGTGGAGGAAATGGCAAAGTCCCAAAAATGGCCCAGTGATTTTTTTTTTCCCTGGGAAAAAAATCGCTGTTCCATGTGTTCGGCATTCACTGCTTTTGACGTTTAGTGTTCGATAAAAGAGCGTTCATTCTTTTTATCATCCAATGTCATAATATAGACCCAATTCAGGAAGAAAGCCTAAAGATAAGATTAGGTTAAGTAGTTTGTGGAGAAGTTCGACAAGGGCATGTTTAACAGTATTTATTAGACCTCCAGTTATGTTGTCAAGTTTCATTAAAAAAATGTTATAGGTCTTTGATAGCACCCTCAGAACATGTTCTTTGGCCATGACAGGGTGTTTAAGGGCTTCTAGGACATGTGGAGTTTTAAGGGTAAAATTTGCACTGCATCTGTTAGTATATTGGCACTATGCACTGGGATGAAGTAGGTGGATTTATTTAGAATACAGTCTAAGAATTACCTTACCATCAGTAACTGTCTTAAGTTTATGGATTGTTTTTTTTTTAATTTCCTAGTGATATATTTGATAATACATTTTTCTTGCAAGGTTTTACATCTACTGTGCAATTTGAGGAGTTCTTTTTTTCCTCCAGTTGTAAAGATTGTCTATGTTGGTGGCTCACCAGGGTGTTTAGTACTTGTAATTCCCATTATATTTTCTTAGAGACTGCCAGCTCTATGTCTTTATTTAAATGACTGTAGAGCTTATCTATGTAACCTATGACTGTCAGCATCAGAGCTCTTGTGAACATGTTTTTTTCTGCTCATTAATGCAACTAGATGCTGTGTATAATAAATAGCAATGTTTCTTATGCTAAGGATCATGTACTGTGCCTGCTGTGTCATTCAGCAATAAAACTTATTGAGTTTAATCCAAGAGATGGATACTTACTATTTCTTTAAAAATTAGCATTTCTTCTTCTTCTTTAAAGACGAAATTGGATACTTTAGTCACCAATGATATCTTCATTTAAAAGCATACATCTATAAGCATATGACTAATGACTTCTGTTACTGCAATCGTTGTTGGTGTGTTGATATCAACAGTCCAAAGAAAGAGAACTCCTTTTATTGACACTTAAAACCTATTATTTATTCATTCAGTAACAGTTTCTACCCTACAGTGATTAGAATTCAGAACTCGGGCATTAGTTCTAGGAGTCTGGGCCCATAATAAGTCAATGTTTATTTATTTGTGCAATATATACTTACATATATTCCAAGTAAGTGCAATATTTATTTATTATAACCATAGTTAGTATTATTTAGGGTGGCCATGATGGTGCAGTGGTTAGCATTGTTGCCTCACAGCAAGAGGTACTCCGGTTCGATCCGCGGCTGGGGTGCCTTCTGTGCGGAGTCTGCATGTCCTCCCTGTGGTTGTGTGGGTTTCCTCCGGGTACTCTGGTTTCCTCCCACATCCCAAAGACATGCTGCAGGTGGATTGGACACTCTAAATTGGCCCTAGGTGTGAGTGCGTGCGTGTGTGTGTCCCTCCTGTGGAAGGTTGGGCGCCGGGCTGGCAACTCGACACTGTAAAACTCCACTGCCAATCATGAGCAGACAGGTGATCCGCTGTGGCGACCCCTAACCAGGAAAAGCCCAAAGAAGAAGATAGTCAGTATTATTTAACTCACTCAAGTGCAATATTAGACAAATAACTTGGGCATTTCAATCTGTAGTGTGTTTTGTATGACTTTAAATAGGGTAGTTCATTTAACTCAGGGGAGGGTATTCTTTTTGTATATGAGTGTTGGTAAATGTCTCTGCTCTTTCTTGCATGTATTAGGAGTAGTATTGTATTTGTTAGTTATGTATATTCCTCAACTTGTATGTGTTATTTCACTTTCCTTTGTAATCTCAAGAATTGAGCTGACACACAACATTTCATTTAGGCTACATGTGTGTAGTTCTAAATGACAATAAAGTCTAATCTGACTTTGGCTTTAAGGGATTTCTTTGTAAATATAGCTGAAAATGTTTGCATGAAAAAGATGGCAATGCTTACTGTTATCAGACTTACAGACATATCTGCCAAGATAACTGATGATAACTCAGTCTGATGGCTGCTAATGATGGCACAGTTATGAGCACATCATACTGAAATACCTGTCAGATGCCATTTTATAACTCCATAAAGATAATAACCTAAAACAGAAGAAGAGAAAGGGAAGGGGTTAGAATATAACTTTACCGTCCAAGCATCAGATGTTTGGGTATTACTTCCCCATTTCCATATTTGCTATGTCATTGAGTATCCTGTCATTTGGATTGTTCATAAACTCAGCCATCCATGCACAAAATGATGTGTGTGATTCGGTGGATATAGCAAAGACCAGTGATGTATCACCATTTTAACATATGTAGTGAATGGTCAGAGTTTCACTGTAGTAAGTATGGTGTGTGTTGAATTTTATCCAGGAAACCTCTTATATGTTTGAACTGAGATTTTTTTTTCTAGACAATCAAGCATCATCCATTAGACTAGAACCCATAAATTTCTTAGCAACGGGGCTCCCCAGCTTCACTAGGACAAGAATATGCTCTGATTCTGTCATTCAGGTACATATTGTAGAGTCTATGCTCTTACCAGTATCCTGTCAATGAGAACATTTGTGAAAGTCTCTAACACCATCTCTGACCAGGGGTATGAACAACCCCAATCACCATGGGACTTTTTGTGGGTGCATGCTCTCTTGCACTTGCTTATGAGAACTACCACCAAGTAGTAGCTTGCTGAGCTGAAACTCCAGCCCTATATGATGCTTGTTGCAATGCTGTCCCGCTTCCAAGAGATTATGGCTATGTGCATCTTGTTCCACCTTTCCCTTCCCTCAGGATGGGCATGTCCCTTCCCAGCTCTGTCAAATACATAAGCCACTACTCAAACTCAGGTTATTTGGGCCACAGTCAAGGTTATACTTCTTACACCACCAGTGCTGGTCATTCTTTGGACTAAGATGTGGCATAATTTCATTATTTGAAGTGAGTGTACCTGCAGTTATGAGATAATATGGAAAAAATATAAAACACAAAGATCAATAAATAAAATACTGGGCATGTTTTTATTATGCTGTTTTGCATATTGTAACTAATATTTAAGTGTCTGATGTATTTTAGGTAAGTTAGAGAACAGCCGTATAAGTTGTAGGAATAAAGTGCTGACATTGTGTATTTTGCTATAGGACATTTCATTAATGTGCTGGTGCATTGCTTTGCAATGCTTGTGTGTACTTAGCATGTGAAAGGGTGGTGCTGACATGCTTAGCAAGTGGTGATGTTGCATGTTATTGCTATCACACACACACACACACACACACACACACACACACACACACACACACACACACACACACACACACACACACACACACACACACACACACACACACACACACACACACACATACACACACACATACTGATAAGGTGTGAGTGCCCCAGTTTTATAAAACCATTTATGAGTGAGCTTCATGTCCTTTGCATGTTCAGCATATGCATGTTGATGATAATCCTCTTATAATACTTGCATGCAATACATGGGAGTCATTTTATTTTTCATTGATTAATCATGTTATGATAGTTGCATGGAGTATATCTGTATGATTTTCACATTGGTGGGTGAGAGCTGGATCATGGCATTTTAAAGTCTGTCAAGTACTGGGAATAGTTTAGTATGCAGAAATTACTAATGTTGTTCACTAAAGAAATGGTAGCAGGCTGTAGTATAGTGTATTAGATCTACTTTGTTTAAACACAAGTACATTTAAATGAATTTTACTTACCCAAGCTGAATCCACCGAAACTCCATTACAATGAAAGCATGGACTGCCGAATTCCTTTCTCTGTGAAAGGAACCACTTGGCCACCATGGTAATGAACCGAAATGGAGAAACAGTAAACCCACCAAAGTGGGGGGGGGGCTTTACCCCCCATGCCCCGGCAGCCCACCTCCTTAAATATACCAACTCCAAGATTGCACTAAATAGAAGAGAGGGCACAGTTCGCCATGATGGCAAAGTTGTTTCTTTGTCAGGGAAAGGAAATCGGCAGTCCGTCCATTTGTTGTAATGGAATTTTGGTGGATTCAGCTCTGGTAAGTAAAATTTGTTTAAGGGTACTTTTGTTTAAATGAAGTAGATCCATTGTATTATATAGTAAACTGCATGTTATACATTATTATTACTAAGTCCAATAAATATTAAGCTGATGTCCTCTGTATATCCGAACATCTATTCCCATTGTTTAATTTCTAAACATACTGGACACTTTATAATAGGCAATAAGTGCACTGTCCTTCTTCATAATATACCAGCTTCTTGGAGAAAATCTGATGATGCACTTCAGCCCCTTCTAATCCTGAAAACTGGATTTATAAAGGAACTCAATAGGATCACTGGGCTATGGTATAACTTTGTAATAATTTTATAAGCCACATAAGCCACCGATAATATCTCCAAATAATTAACCTTATCAACAGCTATATGAAGAGAAAAAGAGAAGCCAAATATTTTTAGACAAAAGATTTTAAAGAAAAACATAAGCTATGTGGATCTACTCTTTAAAAAAATCAAATCATTAATATAGTATGTGCTTCAAAAAGAACAATGGATATATATATATATATATATATATATATATATATATATATATATATATATATATATATACACATTCCTCTTTAAAGCTATACATGACTAAATTATCATATGCAGGCTCAAAGGTGACAATAATTGCCATACTCACAAGCTGATGTTAAACATTATTTGCAGGGTAAACATCAGTAAGTTCAGTGACAAGTTCAGATCATGGAGAAGAGTCCACAAATACAATAAGGGCCTCAAGATCATATTCATGGCAGATAAGAGTACCATAGGAAATATGATAGGGAAAGAACCACTAATGCTACCCTGGGATGATACTGTGACATTAGCCAAGTCTTGTCCCCCACTTCCAATCTCTTCCAGCAACAACAAAAAAAAGCACATATTCTAGGTTGCAGTCAGGTCTTTATTCCTCTGTGTCACAGAACTAGGATTATCCTTTTATATTTTGGATATGTTATAGAAAACTGCAGCTATATAACACTTGAAAATATGCTTTTCTGTTCAACATTATTTTTTAGAAAATATCCTAAATGAGTAGCAATCTCAACAAATAGTTGCAGCCTCTTAAATAAACTTAAAATCATCAATTTATGAGCCAATCAGCTCCACTGCCAATCAATCTGCGGACTGGTGATCTACTGTGGTGACCCCTAAAAGGAGAAGCTAAAAGTCATTGGAATTTATGACCCAGTCTGTAAGTGGTAGCTTCATAGAAATGATATAGACTCAAAGACAAATCCTGATAATAGTTCCAAAGAACTAAATATTTCTCCTTCCCTACCTGTTTGAAGACAAGACAAAGACCGTCTTTTATGCTTTGAAGAGAATTAATTCGCTGTTGTTTGAGACAATGGGATGTACTATATTTTGTCATGAGTAAATTCTTTGAACAATTGGTACATTTCAAATGTCAGCAAATTTGGAAAATATTTAAATGAATTGCTAATATGTGGAAGAATAAAGCTGCTATAAGCATGAAGAACATCAGCATTAAGAGGTACATAATCATTCGAACATCATTTTCATAGCAGTGGTAAAAACGTTCTTCTGAATCACTAGAGGCTTCATTATCCAGCAGCACATTAACATTATATTTAAGAATATTATTAACAGTACAATAATGCCACATGTGTAGCTTTTTATTTAAAATACTCAGTATGTACTTGATGACGTCTGGAGGAATGCTTTACAAAAAAGATTCCCTGGGTTTAAAATCCAAAATTCAGCATTAGGCAAGCAATATTCTGAAGTATTCTTGAGTTTCTTTGTATAACCAGTCTTACTAATACACTGGTAATTTTGGATATCAAAAGGTTAATTAGTGTCTTTAACCACAGAATCATGTAACTTTTCTTCGAGTGTGCTAAACATTCAATCCATACTGAGTACTTGTAGGTGCACAGTAAAATCATATATCATCAATTGTTCTATCATTATAAGTACTAGAAGAAAATTAAATTGGATCAATAACCAAAAAACTAAATATCTCATATCAATATGTATGAACGGATTCACTTTATATCCTTGAAATACTGAAATGTCGAAATTCAGTATGTCGAGGCTATAAAGTCGAAACCTAACAACAACGAAAACTCAGAAGTGCGAAATTCAAAATCTATTATACTGGAGATTTTTAATTACCGCTTCTATTCTCAACTTGCAAGTGATGACATTTCTTAACACACACAATCTACTATCTAACACACAACACAGTTTCCGTCCACATCACAGCACTACCACAGCCCTTCTATCCTTCACTAATTATATAAACCTTCACAGGAATGATAACAAATATGTATCAGCCATTTTCCTAGACCTCTCAAAAGCATTTGATATGGTCTCCCACTCCATTCTACTAGACTCACTAACATCATTATCCTACACCTCCTCTACTATAGCCTGGTTCAGAGGCTATCTATCTGACAGGCAACAATCAGTCCATTGGAAAGGAACTCTGTCTACACAACTTCCAACCACCATAGGAGTCCCACAGGGCTCTATACTGGACCCGCTATTGTTCTCTATTTTCACAAATAACCTCAATAGCTCTACACAACATGCCACACTCATACAATATACGGATGATTCAACCCTGATCTGCTCCGCCTCATCTCCCACCACCCTACATACACTCACTCAAGATATCTTTAACTCAGTAGAAAAATGGATATCAGGTATCCAACTAATTCTAAATCCCAAAAAGACAAAACTGCTACTATTTACCCCTAATAGATAAAAAACCCCTCTCCTTTACCATAACATCTAAGGATGGCACCACCATCTCCCCTTCTAACCACACCAAACTTCTGGGCATTGAAATAAATAATAATCTCCACTTTGATGTTCACATCTCACATACTCTAAAACTAGTACACAAAAAACTAGGCTCCCTATACAGGCATAAGTCCTTTCTCTCACAAAAAGCAAGAGTCACTCTTGCACAAAGCCACCTTCTCTCAACTCTATTATACGCAGCACCAATCTTTACCCAAATCAGACAATGTGACCTAGACAAACTAGAATCATGCTACAATAAAATAGCCAAGTTTGCTACTAACTCAACCTATAGAACCCATCACTGTGCTGCACTAAAAGAACTAAAATGGCTTGAGCTACCACAGCTACTTAACTATTACCAGCTGGGCACAGCCTACAATATTCTCAAATATCCTGAAAAAACCCTTCATTACCCAACCTACTTACTGTCTATACTGCAAACCGGTACCTAAGATCCAGTGAAAAATCTGTCCTCTCCATCACCAAGGCTAACAATAATGCAGGGAAAGCACTGTACACCCACACTGTTGCCAGAAATTGGAACTCTCTTCCCCTATCCGTGTCCACTGCCCCCTCCACATCCATATTCAAAAACTCCCTCAAATCGCACCTTCTTAGTACCTGGTTATGCCCTTGTATCACATAACCCTACCCATACTACTATTAACTCCCCAAACTCCTCTCTGATCACATGCTGGATCTCTGATCCCCTGTAGGCTTGGTCATCTGAAAGGGTACTTTTAACTATAGAATCTTACTTGATAAATTTTCTTCTCTTACCAATGTATAACTGACATTGCCTTTTTACCCATGTTCTATATCTTCTTTTACCTGGAGTGTTTTATTAATTTATTGTTACATTACTATGCTCAGCATATATGATGTAACCTGTTTTGTGTATTATGCTGGATGTACTGTATTTGTATAACTTGATGCTGGAGCTTTTCTCCCCGGGCCTCCGCTGAAAATGGACCTGGTCCAGTCAGAATTTCCCGGTTAACAAATGTAAAATAAATAAATAAATAAATAAATAAATAAAATAAATACTGGTAAATCATTAAAGAGAGAAGATATAAAATAATGATACACACTGCAGTTTCTGACTTCCCAACCCTTCCCAAGATCAAATAACAGGCAGGATGCAGAAGAAGGAGAGAGTAACAAGAGCATCATATCCTTGTTTGTGCCATAGGAGTAACTCACCTTTGTTCCCCCTGAAAGGATATACTTATTTGTACCATAACAGTTACTGAGCTTTGCCCTCCCAAAAGAGCAGTGTGTCCTTGTTTGTGCCATAACAGTAACTCACCTATGCTCCCCCTAAAAGGAACAGTATGTGCTTGTTTGTGCCATCAAACCTGGCCTTCAGTTGCTGGCAATCGCATATCATATTACTCCCAGTTAATACTGTCACATATTTTAAGGACAGTGATATGTAATGGCTTACACACTGCAAGTCTCACACTACTTGTCAGATAAGTGATGAATTACCAAGAAACATAGAAATGCAAGGCATATTTGCAAGCATAATCATAACAGGTTGTATGATCACTAAGTGCACTACATCCAAATATAATAAAGATAATTAAGTGTACAAATAACAGCTGATGGTTTGATAGCAGTGTACAGTCTGTTGCAGTTGGCTGTGTGAAGACTGACTTCAGTTCATTGCTACAAAACTGTTTTTGTGGCAAAGAGAAATAAGGCATCCATCCTGTTTTCTGAAGCTGCATTGGTGTGAGAGTTCAGATCCCGAACTATGTAGAAATATCTCATGTATACTATTATTTTCTACTCTGTGTGTCATACATTGCTTTTCCTCTTTTCATGTATGTCTTTCTATTTTTTTTCTTATTTTCTTGTTTTGTAATTCCACTTTTTGCATGATGGCTGCTTAGCTCAAACAGTGGAACTGGAGAACAAATAAATTTCAGGTTTGGCTGTGCTTATCTGGTTTTCACGAAGTGCAGCATTGGAGAAACAAGAAAAGACAGACCACCTAGGAAGCAGACAGCCAAAAAATAGAAACCAGATGCATTCAATTAATGCTCTTGACCATTATGAAAACCCGTCCTGGAGTACAGATGGTACTGGGTTCTAGTACAGAGTGTGCAACTTTTGTTTTACTTTTGTACCATTGCAGTCTACAGCAATGAAGTGCAACATAGACAGTGTTCCCTCAACCTTCTTGTGGCAACAGGTGTAAAAATAGGACTGCCATACACATGGTCCTGCATTCAAATACAGCATATTCCATACATTATTACTTTTACTGATTTAGCAATCTATGTATTATCGCATTGATGATCAAGTGTATGACTGTGGGTATACTGTGTACTACAGTCCTATAAATGTATTCCTGCTATCTGGACTGGCATGGCCTTCACTTTTGCCAGTAACACATACACAACTGACTGTGCATGCAATAACCCTGAAAGTGCATTGTTTGCCATTGTTGTGCTCTGCTTACCATCACGCAAACTTGGTGCTGATATCCAGCAGGTATATGTTAGATACTTAATATTGTCAAACATTAGCAATGCAGCTCATGTTTGTGCACTGCTTACCTATGTACAAACAGGTGTATCTCACATGCATGTATATTTTATTAATCATCTTACAAATCTATGTTTGCTGAGCTATGGAACAGTATATACAATGCTTTATTATTGGTGTTTATTGTCCATTTCCTTTGCATGACATAAAACTACACGTGGAAACATTGCAAACTAAGGGCCTGATCTAACTATATGTCATATATTCACAATATATCAATGTGTTGATCTCCACCCACCAAACACTACAACCTTGGGGTCTTAGTACTTTTTCCACACATATCTCAACCATACTACAAAGTGTAATATATAATGTATGCCCCTCATGGACAGGAACAGTTGGTGGTGTTTACAAGCTCACTCTGATAAACTCAAACATCCAACTGTGCTCAGTAATGGTACTTGTGTTGTTACAGAGGTAGGCTTGTAGCCTCATATGATCATTTGAATTTATGTGCCTATGCAGGCCTCCCAAACCATTGTTCCCCACATGACCTGCTGATGTCATCTTCTATAAGTTTGCCTGCACTCTTGTATGAATCAGACTTGTGTCATGGCACTAGCTTAAGTCTGTGCACTTAGATAGGTAGGGGTTCTGTTTTCACTGCAGTTGACTGTGTGTCTAGGCATCAGAGTAGATGTGGTGTCATATAGTTACTTCTCTAATGACATGAATTGTCAGTATTTTGATACTTGCACAAGCTTACACATCCATTTCATGCAGCCCTCCCAACATGTTGTCTCCCTCATGGGCTACTGATGTCATATCCTATAAGTTCACCTGCACTCCTGTATAAATCAGACTTGTGCCATGGCACTTGCATTAAGTACTGAGTTTTGCTGTCTGTGTGCATAGATGGGAGTTTCTGTTCTCACTGCAGTTGGCTGCATGTGTCTAGTCAGCAGAATAGATGTGGTATCCTACAATTACTTCTCCAATGACATAGATTGCCAGCATGTTGATACTTGCACAAGCCTACATATCCATTTCATGCGACCCTCTCAACTTGTTGTCTCCCATTTGTCCTGCTGATGTCATCTACTATAAGTTCACCGGTACTCCTGTATAAATTAGACTTGTGCTGTGTGTGTGTGTGTGTGTGTGTGTGTGTGTGTGTGTGTCTGTGAGCTGTTTCTTGACATTGCTGAGAGCATTTTACATCAGCATGTGGGACACTTATCCTGTCATTAAAAGATACTGCTGATGTCATAAGCTAAAAAGTGTTGTCTGACACATTCCAAGTCAGAGTTGAGCTGTGTCACCTGCTTAAAGTATTGTGCTCAGTAGTTTGCACACTTAGATAGGTAGGGCATCTATTTCACTGCAGTCAACTGTGTGTGTGTGTGTGTGTGTGTGTGTGTGTGTGTGTGTGTGTGTGTGTGTGTGTGTGTGTGTGTGTGTGTGTGTGAGCTGTTGCTTGACATTATCAAGATCATTTTACACCAGCGGGACATTGATCAGTGAAGTGTGGCTACTGCGGCTTTAGTGCTTGTTGAGTCTGGTCATAGCCAATGTGTGAATGAGATGCCACACAGGAGGATTGATAGGGGTGCTTGGAGGTGGTCTGCTGTCACTTTCTGTGTCACTCAACATAAGCTTAGGGCCATCATGGAGGTACAGGCACATTCCCATAGGTGCTCCAGACAAATGCTCAGGGTTGTGGATGTGGCACAGTCTGACATGCGTGACTGCCTCCACCATGTTACAAATTCACTGGATCAGATGAATGACATGGTGGAACGAGGGGTGTCTGTGATGGACCAGGGGGTGTCTGTCATGGAAAAAAGCAGTGTCTGTGATGGAGTGTCTGCTGGGAGGGGAATGGTATCCTTGTGGGCATAGGTCAGCCAGATCATTTTCTGTTTCAGCCAATGTTGTCATGCCTGATCACACTCCTATAGTAGCTGTACTTTCACTGCTCAGTCAGTGAGTGTGCTGTCCACGCACAGATGTGACAGGCCATGGGGATGTGGTGCTGGGTGTTTTCATGAAGGGAGCTCATCCAGCAGACAGCAGTCATGTTCAGGTAACAGCACTATATCTGAGCATGATCCTGGACATCAACATGCTAGTTCAACTCCTGGCAGAGCCAGTTGTCTTGGTCAGGGATGACAACTATGAACTGCCACTTCTACCATGCATGGTCCACACCTGTCCAACACACCAAGATGTAGAGCTAGCATTCAGCTTGGCTGTGCTCATGAACACAATCGCACACCAATTTCAACTAGAGGACACCTACAGACACACACACATACATACACACACACACACACACACACACACACACACACACACACACACACACACACACACACACACACACACACACACACACACACAAACAGTTACTCATTTTGTTTCACTGCTCATTTGTTGTTATGTCCAAATGTCTGCCTTCTTCTCCTTCTTACTCACACACACTCACCAATCTTTTGTGTCAGCCAAGGCTTACTGCCCTCCCCTGCCAACACAATGCCCCGTGCAAGTGATGATAACTGTGCCATATCCCTGTGTTCTACCTTTTTGATTCAGGGATACACAATCTATGTCTGATGCTCAGGGTATGTAGCTAAGTTACTGTTTAGCATATCTGCATTTCTTGTGTTTACCTGGTCATTGTACATTTAGCTTATATCAGCCTTGGAAAGTTTGACAGTTGATAGCATCCAAATGTCACAACTTTATAGTGAATGAGCTTGTGAGGGTTGTGAAGTAAGAAACTGCAATGTGTATAATTACTTTCTAGCATATCTCTTACAGGATTTTCCAGTCCAAACATGTGATGCACATCACAGATCATGCCATGATATTCAGATCATAGGGCTGTATGACAGGATAGCATTTTCTTTTCCCTTTCCTTAGTTTTCTTCATTTAAATTTCTTTTTTTTTTTTCCCCAACTGTTTGTGTGATGTGCTGCATAGTGCAAACACTGGAACTGGAGAACCCAGACCTCCAAGGAAGCAGACAACCAAAAATAGAAAATATACTATGTACTGTCAGTGTATTTCTTCTATGTGGACTAATATGGCCTTTACTTTTACCCAAAATACATGCACAAAGGCCTCTAGATCCAATAACCCTGAAATTGCATTGCTTGGCAATGTTGCACTCTGCTTACCAGTACGCACTTCCAAGCACCATGTTTGCACAATGGTAAGCATCGCACATTTCCAAACAATGTGTGAACTGCCAGTAAGCGCAATAACTGCAGTTGATGGGAAACCATCATTCTACATTGGTCTTGATCTGTGGTAGACATGGCAGGTGTTCGTGGAAAGGGATTGAGATTCCATGCTCAAAGATGGGGTATCTAGGAGTCCAAAGTGTTTGTTGGACTCCTAGTAAAGGAACATGGGCCCAGGTGCTGTAGAAGGACTAATCCAGCTGAGAGTACAAGTCAAAGGCATGGGATAGTCTTGCCCGGGTTGTGACCATTGCTACCGGTATCCTGCACACTGGTGTAATGGTAAGCAATGTAGACACCAGTACAATGACCACTGGAGAAGGAAGGGGGATACCTTCAAATGTTGGATCGAGGAATGTAGGACTGGGGACACTCCACAGATGTATAAGTATCAATTACATAGACTACTGCTAAGAATTAAAAGCTGAATATAGTCAAGAGTGGTATTCATAATGGTATTCTGTTCTGTTTTTTCCACAAAAAACTGAATGTGAGAACCCATGCCGCTAGATTGGATGAGAGAAGCATATGGTATGTATGTAGCAGAACAGTACTGTTACTCTAGCATTAAAGGTTTAAGATAGTTTTGTGGGGTATCTTATATAGTTGTATCAAAGTGAGCATGCATATCTCAACTGTAAAAGCAAGTATGCATGAATTACTACGTAGCACAAACTAAGAGTTCAATACTCTAATATCAAAGTGAACAGGCATCTCTCAACTGTAAAAGCAAACTATGCATGCATTAGACTGTAGGCCAAATCAAGAGTGCAGTATTGGACAGTAGTCAGAGGTTGTGGGTTCACATAACACACTTCCCAGCTATACAATACTGTTACTTTTTCATCAATATTTTAAGGTAAATTCAAACATCTATACCAGTGGTACAAATGGACTGCTGTAAACTGTAATCTGTATAATTGGAACACACATATGTGCAATATATGCACACATCAAAGATTGCTTGTTGCAATCTGTAGTATAGTGTGCTCTGTTATGACTTGGGAATTCTTAAAAGTAAAAATGCTATTTGTTAGGAGTTGTTAGTTTTAAAAGTAAAGTTAACATGATAGAGTCGAATAATTGTATCAGTGCATTGTATGTCAAATGTGGAGTTACTAATGTTATTCCTTTTTTTCTCTCACCCCAACCTTTATCTCCCTTTTTTTCCACAGCACAGTGGGGTAGGCTTGGGCCACAGGATCCTCCTTCCCCCACTCCACCAACTATGACACCAAGGCCCAGCATGTCTGGGATGCAATCTGGCAGCACCCCTGCACTACCAGGCCCATAAGGTAGTTCTGTTCACAGGATAGACCAGTGGTTTCCTCTGAGAACAATGGCAGAGGTAATGATTTTGTCATGTGAGATGAACTGCCAGGGATGGTGCATAAGACTGTGTGCCACACTGTTGGTGCATACCTATGAAGGATGGAGATGCTGCTTTCCATCATTGTACTTAATAACATGAGAAGGAGATGCAGATGCCAAGCACTGCAGCCATTGGCACAGTGAGGTGACAGTGTTGACAGTCCACTGGGTGAGGACTCAATTCTCACTGTCACCCAGCTTGATAACCATGGATTCTCGATGTCCCCACCCTCAACCCAACCATGGTGCTCACCAACCTCTTGTGCCATTCACCATCCCTTTGTCTTGTCTGCCTACAATTGCTTCCTCACTTACCCAACCTACCTGACTCAGACATACCTACACCCCTTCCTCAACATTCCTCTCTTTCACATAAAAAAAAAAAAAAGAAAAAAAAAAAGAAAGAATGGACACTTGCCCCAACAAAAATGAAATTCATCCCATACATAGTTTTCCATTTTGAACACATCTTCTTGACACACTTGATTCATTCCAATTGGTGTTTCTTGACATTTGGTTTTAGTCCATGGCTCTGACACCAGTTGTTGGTCTGTGCCAACCCCTCCTGGAGAACATTTGTGTCAGTGTAAGATTCAATGACAGCTCCTAATTTGCAATCATCTGCAAATTTAGTCAGCCAGAGACCACTGACACTGGCCTTGACTTCTGAGAAGTAAATGCCAAAAAGGAGCAGTCCAGCGATTGATCCCTGAGGGAATCCATTTGTGACTGGCCTCTTTGTAGAGGTGGACACCCCAATTCTAACTGCCTGGGTCGTGTCTGTGAACCAGTTGGCTATCCACTTGGTGACATATGGGCTTGTACCTAACCTCTTGAGTTTGTCAACAATACCCGAGTGTGGTATTGTGTCAAATGCCTTGGCCAGGTCAAGGAAGGCAGTGTAAATGACTTGCCCTCATCCATTGCTTTGGTGACCTTCTCAAAGAAGTCCAGCAGGTTGAGTAGGCATGATCTGCCCTTGACAAAACCAAACTGGGTTGGGTCCAGTGTCTAGAGGTTTACTATATCTCTGTTGATCATCTCCATGATAATTCTTCCCATGGCTTTACATATTAGACTAGTGAGACTTATGGGTCTGTAGTTTCCAGGGTCTGTAGATGGCCCACCTTTGTGCAGAGGGATGATTGTTTCCTTCCTCCATTCATGAGGCATGAAGCCTGTTTGGAGGCTACAGCTAAATAGCAATTCCAGAGACCCTGATAGGTCATATTTCATGCTATTTATAAGACATCCTGGGATATTGTCTGGACCTACTGATGCAGTGGTTTTGGTCTTAGAGAGAGCATTAAGGACCTGTTCCCTACTGATAGTAGGGGGAGTTATATTTGATGATATTTCCTGAGGGAAGGTTGAGGGGAGAGAGGTGTAAACCTGGAGCTGACTTTATCAGCCAGGAGGTGTGCTATATCTTCTGGCTCAGTACAGGTGGCTTCATTTACAATGAGCTCTGCACACAATTGTATATTGCCTTTGAGGTTGTGGACATAGCTAAAGAATGCTTTGTGGTTGTCCTTGGCCTGGGAAGCCAAACGTACCTCAGATTTGGCTTTGGTAAACATTATTTGTCCTCTGAGTTGTTTGTTTAGTTTAATGAGAGTACTTTTATCCTTCTGGGTACTGCACCTCCTAATTTTAGCCATGATTTTCTTCCTCCTGTTATACAGCTTATTGATTTTGTGATTCTACCAGGGTGGCTTGTTTTTTGAGTTAGTTCTGTTCTGCCTCTATGCAACTATTAATGTGTTTGTACAGGGTTTCTGTGAACAGTTCTGCATAGGCAGAATGCTTCCCATTTCACCACTGTCCTATCTTCCCCATTTATTTTCTTTAAAGCATTATTGCATAATTGTGCACATCACACACCAACGTGCAGCAAATTTGTTATGCAAAAAGCAGTTACAAGTAACAGATAAAAGCTCTATTCATAATAAAGCATAGCTATATATATTTCTATAATGTGGTGACCACTGGGATTGCACATAGGTAAGCAGTGCACAAACTAGAACTGCATTGCTAAAGTCTAACAGATTATATTGAATCTCTAAAATATACCTGCTAATTAACTGACACTATGGCATCAGGTGTTCATGCACTATTGTTGGAGGCAGATGTTACTGGGTTAGAATATGGGTGTAGGTCATACTTTTACAAGTGTCTAATATGCTTTTAAATGCATTTACATATATTGCCACTGTTCACTGTTGCTTCACATTGGTGAAAGATATGTACCATTGAGCAATAAGTCTTTAAAGAAAAGAAATGTGGATGATAAGAAAGTGGAGAAATTGGGAGCAAGCAGTGGAGAAAAAAAAGTGAAAGCAGGGCAGGAATGTGCAGAAAGGAGGTAGGGAAGAACCATAGCTATTCATCTTCAATAGTAAAAAATGATCATATGTACAGAATATTAGCTGAATTTGTACTGTCATCTCTGGAGAGAGAGAGGGGTGGCCACAATACAGTCATGCTATATAGACAATTGGACAAGATCAAGTGTGTCAAGAAGATGTGTGTGAAATGGAGATCTATGTAAGGGAGGTATATTTTTTGTGAGACAAGTACCCATTTTCTTTGTTTTTTTAGAGACAGAGAAGAATGTTGGGGAAGGGATGTAGGTATGTCTGGGTCAGGTAGGTTGGGTGGGTGAGGAAGCAATTGCAGACAGGACATACAAGACAAGACACAAGGATGGTGAAGAACAAAAAAAGGTTGGTGAACACCATGGTTGGAGTAAGGGTGGGGACATCTGGAGCCCATAGTTATCAAGCTGGGTGACAGTGAGAATTGATTCTTCACCCACTGGACTGTCATCACTTTCACCTCACTGCACTGATGGCTGCAGTGCCCTATATCTGTGCTTCCTCCTGATATCCTGTACAATGATGGAGAGATGGTACTTCATCTGGCATAGGTGTGCACCAACAGTGCAGCACACAGTCCTATGTAGCAACCCTGGCAGTTCATCATGGGTGATAAAATCACCATCTCCACCACTGCTCCCAGAAGGAACCACTGGCCTATCCTGTGGGGCAGAAATACCTGTGGGTTCAGGTAGTGCAGGGGCAGCAGATGGGGTTGCTGCCAGGTTGCATCCCAGATGTGCTGGGTATCAATGCCATAGCTGGTGGAGTGGGGCAGGAAGATCCTGTGGGGTAGGCCAACTGTGCAGTCCTGTGGAAAAAAAAAGAGAAGATAAGGGTTGGGGTGAGAGAAAAAAGGGATAACATTAGTAACTTCATATATGAGGTACAATGCATTGATACAGTTATTTGACTCTATTCTGTTACCTTTACTTTTAAGACTACCAACTCCTAATGAATAACTTTTTTTTTAAGACTACCCACTTCATAACAGATGCATACTATACTACAGATTGCAGCAAGCAATCCTTTTATGTGTGGATGTATTGCACATATGCATGTTCTAATTTTACTGATTCCAGTTTATAGCAGGCCATTTGTGGTACTGGTATAGAGGTCTGAAGTTACATTACAATAATGATGAAAACTTAACAGTATTGTATAGTTGGGAAGTGTGGTTTTTGAACCCACAAATTCTAACTACTCTCTCTAATACTGTACTGTGTTCGCCTACAGACTAATGCATGCATAGTTTCCTTTTACAGTTGAGAGATACATGCTCACTTTTATTTTAGTATATGGAACTGTTGCTTTGTGCTGCAGACTAATGCACACATACTTGCTTTTACTATTGAGATATGCATGCTCAGTTTGATAAAACTGTATAAAATACCAAAAAGGCTGTCTTTAACTTTTAATGCTACAATAACAGCATTGTTCTCATCCATCCATACCACTTGCTTCTGTCATCTGGGCCAATCTAGCCCCATGGGCTCACACATTCAGTTATCTCTCTGTGGTAACTGTGGAAAAAACAGAACAGAACAGAATACCATTATGAATACCAGTCCTGACTATATTCAGCTTTTAACTCTTACAAGTAGTGTCTGTAATTGATACTAAAACATCTGTGGGTGTCCCCAGTCCTAAATTCCCTGATTCAACATTCGAGGGTATCCCTCTTCTTCCTCTGGAAGTTGTTGCAGTGGTGTCTACATTGCTTATCAGTGTGGGGATACCAGTAGCACTGGTCACAGCTCAGGCAAGACTATCCCATGTCTCTGACATGTACTCTGAGTCAGAATAGTCTCTGCAATAGCCTGGGCCCATGTTCCTTCACTAGGAGTCCAACAAACACTTCGGAATCCTGGACACCCCATCTTTGAGCACTGAATCTCAGTCCCTCACCGCACATGCCTGCCATGCCTACCATGGATCAAGACCAATGTAGAATGATGTTTTCCTGCCAATTGCAATTATCTCATTTACTGGAAATGCACACACTGTTTGAAGATGTTGTGCGATGCTTACCATTGTGCAAACCCAGTGCTCAACATTGCTCACCTTCAAGCACCACATTTGCGTGATATTAAGCAGAGCAAGCATAAACGTATTTGAAAGTGTTAGCTGACACCTGTATTGAACCCAGTACCATCTGGCCCCAAAAAGGATCAGCACTGTATCAGCATTGTTGCACATCAGTGCACAATGTATACTGTCATGCAATAATGCTTTAAATTATATAAATGGAGAACATAGAACAGTGGTGACATGGGGAGCAAGCAGGGAGAAGAAAAACAGGCATTCCCTGCTAAACTGTAACAGTTAAGGTTGATCATATGACATACATGTATGGCAAAACTGACTTTATGGTAGCACTTGCTAATGCAGTGATATATTCCTTGTTGTTTGGTCCAGATGGTACTGCATTCTAATACAGGTGTATGTAGTACTTTTACAGGCATCTATGATACAATGACAATGATTTATATATAGGGTCATTCACCATTCCTTAGTGATGGTGCACAATGCACACCATTGTGCAATAATACTTTATAAAAAAGAAATGGGGAAGACAGGACAGTGCTGATATGGGGAGCAAGCACTGGGGAGTACAAAGGGAAATCCTTGCTAAACTGTGACAGTTACTATTGATTGTATAAAATACACGTGGGACTTAACTGTCGCTGTGGCACCACTTATTAATGCTTTGATCCATTCCAGTTTGGGGCCAGATGTTACTGGGTTGAAAACCAGTTGTATGTATATGCTATTCAGACAGTTCATGGTAATGTACAGCCTGTTTATTCTATCAACTTTAGGTGGGGAAGTGCAATATTACACATCTGTACATATTTTATGGTCTGTTGTCCCCCCCATTATGTATGCCTTTGGTATTGCTCAAAGGAGATGATGGCTATGTTTCTTTTTCATTGTAACACATGTCTATGTGACATTTTATGTCCCTATTTCTGTTTACATGTCCTTGCATTATGTTGGCCTTTGTGGGGAAATGTGCAGAATCAGTACTATCTGTGTAGCCCTGGTGATCACTGTGGCATTATGCGCAAATCTGTGGATCATTAGTGCTTTGACTTACGCTGAATTGCTATCCATGCTCCCTTGCAAGGTTTTGCAGCCAGCAGCACTGCCTCAAGCTGAAAAGCCTTCCTTAGATGTGCAGCACCTCATTAATACGCCTTGTGTGATGCTGCGCAATGAGCATCATCACTGTAATCGGTACACTCCGTATAGGCTCTGCATGAAGCCTACACAGAGTTTATTGAACCCTGGGGAATATCTTTTTGATGCTGGTTGAGAGGCATTTGTATTTACATTATTGATAAAAGCATTTATGTCTTCCATTAATCACTGGGTCCATAAAATTCTCATGTCTGAGAAATGCCAGTGACCTTAACACAGTCAACAGTAGTTTTTCAAACAAATGAAAAGTTGGACTTCTCACACTAGAGCAACTTCTTGTGGTATTAGCATCAACAGGGTGATAACCCAAATGTATACATTCTTCAGTGTCATTCCTATCAGTTGTTTTTCCTCTTTCTCCTTAGTAACACCCTCTCAGCAGTCCCTTGCTGCATTTCTTTTCTGTTGTTATAACTAGGAAGTGTGTTTAAATCCTAGGAAGTATGCAGGAATTCCTCCGTGCTTTGCTAAGAAACAAGCTTTCCATCATTTCTTAATAGTCCAGGCAGTCATACTGTGAATATCTGATTGGAAACACTGTAAATGTCTACAATTATACATAAAGCAGTTTGCAAAAACAGATGAGGTAAACATCAAAAATGTCAGAAAACCAAGTCTTCAAGGGGGTACTATTAGACATACATAGGAAAACAGATATAGAAATACAAAAAAAAAATAAAAAGTAGAAGCTATAAGCAAATATAACTTAAGTAGACGTTTCAAGCTGATCATAAAAATAATCTCTCAGACCATAAAATACTAAATTTTAAAATAAGCATGCTGTCCTTGTATATCAATATCCCCTGTGCTGGCAATACCCCAGTAATCTATTTTTTCATTTGATCAAATAGAGTAAATTTAGTCTATGAGTATCACTCTGCCATTCAGCAAAAAAAAAAAAAAAAAAGATCAGCAACAGTGTAATTGCATAATTACTTTTATTATACCTTGCTCATCAAACCTTATACCATTGGGGGGGGGGGCTAGATGACACTGAGATAACTCTTTTCAGAGATGTGCAGTATTTACATATTTTTGACAGGGAATTCTTACAAAAATAATATTCTTATTTTAAATATTCTTTGCACATTATATCTAGCTCGTATTTAATTTTGACATCATTTATCCTAAAATTTCCTGTCAAACTATTCTTGGGAATTAAATATTTAAACAACTTCTTGAAGTAAAAATGAGCAGTTCTAAAAACAATCATAGACTCTTCTCTCTTTCCCTAGGAATCCATATTCTGAAATCTACTGAAGAAACCTTAAATTTTAGTTATGAAAATGTTATATCTTCCTTGGTTAATCTATCTACCCATTAGAACAAAATGTTTATTCCATTTGAAGATAGATTACACATGATATTATTTCCTAAACGATTGTATATAATTTAATTTATTATTTTGCCACCTAACAGAAATAAATTAAAAAAAAGAAAATATTATTAGATTATTAGATTTTTTTATTGTTTCCAAATAAACCTAGATTGATCCTATATCATTATTTCAGACCTTGGAATTTCAGAGGTATTAACTTTCTAAATAAAAAAAAAACGTATTTGAAATCAATAATGCTTAAACTGTTTTAATTGGTTAGATAATAATTATACTGCAAATTGGAAGTTATCACTTACTTAACACAGATAAATTGAATATTTTAAATATGAATAGTAATAAATTCTATAATCTATTTTGGTTATTATGTGTAATTATATGCAACGTGCTCTTTATTATCCTTCAAAATCCAATTATATAAATCAAATATTAAAGAAGTAAAAATAATTTCAAATTATTCTAATTAATATTTCTGGCTTGAAACGCTTATTCCATTCTCTTTAATAAAACATCTTCCAAATAATGTTTCATCTCATACATAATATAAATAGGAAAATCAACAATTTTTTGCTGGCAACAATGTTTTGATGGTTTAAAAATTAAATCTTTTAAATCCTTATGTACAGAATCTAATACTGATACTGGAGATCCATTTCACATGTATTCTGTTATTACTTTAATTCATATTACATTTTCTCATATTTCCAAGTATGTAAGAAACGAGGCTCCAAAAGTAATGAAAATATTCCCTGGGATTCATGAAAGCTAAAACTCTGTGCAGGAACAGTGTAGCAGCTCCTGCATGGAGTTTGGCCGCCGAGCGATTCATCAAATCGCTGATCCGACGTGCACGAGCCTGTCTACACTGTTCCTGAATGGAAAATCATGAGGCATGCTAATCATCTCATTTGCTGGTGAAAAACATGCAAATGAGGTGAATTAGTGATTCAGGAAGCTGCCAGGTCTCCATGCAGGAACAGTGTCAGTGCAGAAATGTGTTCAATTACTAACTGAACACATTTCTACAAAAAAGAATACCAATGCATGACAGCACAAATAAAAACATATATTCACATCTGTAGGCATGCCAATAGCCACATATATGGCCATTGGCATGACTAAATGTTTAATCCTAATAAAAAATAATATATATTTTTTTTGTGGCTGATCTCAGCCGTGTAAGCCTAGCGCAACGGCATGCAAATACAATTGTGCCAAAAATAATATGTATATGTATATCTGCCATGGCTTAATAGTAAATCACTTTGAGTATGGTGTGCAGGGTCCTGGTTTGAGCCCAAAAAATGTGAAAACCCAAGTTTAAAGAAAATCTACATTTTGCCATTATAGTCTATGGCATGCAGAATCAAAACAATACCAGGGGACAGTGGTTGTCAAGGGGAAAGGCTCTGTGTCAGTGCAGTATCTATGGGCTAAGGCAGTGGGCTATGCAAATGAGGGGAAATTTACTGAATCACAAAATATTCTAAGTCCAAAACCTGCACCTAACCGTGTAGGTGCTAGAACAGGATCATGTAGGCAGGAGGATCAACTAACATGAAAAGGCGGTGTATCATGCTTGCTGTAAGCACATTGGAGCACTGTTGCCCAGGTTTGTGCTTAGCTAAGCCCAGCTAAGCAAGGGTGTGTGTCTGAAGCTGTATAACTTTGTTTACTCCAGCCAAACATGTTTGCATGGCACGCACCACATCTTAAACAAAATAAAAAAAACCACACAGGAAATGGCAGCACTGTGTATATGTAAGCAAGAGTGCGTTTGTCTGAGGCTTTATAGCCTTGTTTACCTCACCTAAATGGGTGTGCATGGTGCGCACCGGGATTTAAATCACAAAAATAAAAAAAAAATACAGGAAATGGCAAGTGGAGCAAGAAAAAAAAGGGAAATAGCAGAACAGATGCACTCAAATACAAGTAATAGAACTGGCAGGTGGAATGTATCATAGTCAGCCAATCACACAGGCAACATCTGCAGCACACCACTATGAACTATGCAAAAACCTTTCAGTCTGTTTTTTCCTACAAACTCTACACTACCAGTGTACACAGATGGGGAAATTTTACCTGACAAAACTAACAAAATGTTAGGGGCTGCTGTAGCTCTCATACATCAGTATGTGCAAGAGGCTGAGGGTGGTGAAGAGGACAATGCTGACAACCACCCCAGACTTATGATGAGGAGGAAAAGCGTGTTCAGGCCCAGAGTAACCTACAGGGGCTACATGATCTGGAAATAGTAGAGAGCTACAGGGAGGACAGGGACATACTGCAGCAAATTGTGGAGCTGTGCTGGCCTCGCCTCACATCCAGAACAAACAGAGGGGAACCCATCCCATTGGATACCAAGGTATGTGTAGCTCTAAGAATACTAGCTACAGCTAATTTCCAAAGACCAACTGGGGATATCATGGGGGTCACACAAGCATCTGCATTCAGGATACTCTACCAGTTCCTGGATGCCATGAGACCACATGCTGAGCAGCACATTAAATTCCCCACCACCCATGAGGAGAGGACCCACAATATGCATCTCTTCCACCATCCCAGTGATACTGGGTGCCATAGACTGCACGCACATAAAAGCACCACCTGGTGACCATGGTAGGGTTTACATAAACTGCAAGGGGTTTCACTCCATCAATTGCCAGGTCATGTGCGATGGCCAGGGCATTATAATGAATGTGTGTGCTGGCTGCCATGGACGCTATCACGACTCCCACATCTGGAATTCCTCACAGCTGTATCAGTGGTTTGAAAGGGGACATCCCATATGGCCATTTAGTGGAGGATGCTGGCTATGCACTAGAGCCATGGATGATGACACACAACAGAAATGCTCACACACCCACACAAGAATGCTATAATGAGGCACATGCACAAACCAGGGTCATTATAGAGCGTGTGTTTGGGATGCTCAAGTCATGGTTCCACTGCCTTGGTATGTCCGGTAGAGCCTTTCAGTACTCTCCAGCCACATGTGCACACATGGTCATAGTATGTGCCATACTACACAATATGATCCTGTGGAAACAGCTGCATCAGGAACAAAATGGGGAAGGGCCACACAGCCCCCCACCATTGCCAAGGCCTCCACAGGCATAGAGTGACTCAGAGGAGGAACATCCTGAGCCTGTCCCTGTAGGCAGATGGAGGCGTGCCCAGTATGCCCTGGCCTTGGCAAAGAGGCAACACATAGCACATACACTGACATTGAAGGGCACCAGGGAGTGACCTCTCTCTCTCTGTGTCTGATTCACACATACAGTAAAATGGATGCCAAACATCACACCACATATACCTGAACATGTATAGGCAATGTATTACGTGCATCCGACATAGTCAGCTCTCAAGCACCACCCTCACAACAGCTGCAGGCACAAGGTAAGCCAGTCTCAGTAACAAAATAAACTAATGGAGTGGAATTTTCTGATAGCATATCTATCAAGCATGTAAGGGAATGGGGTGGCTAACTGGGATAGCAGCAGACAACTGACATCTCTGTGGGACAGCAGGATGTGTATCCCCCAGTACTGCCCTACCCACACCATGCAATACCACCCTAGTTGACAAATACCACTGCAGTATATGTGGTGAGCCAAATAACTGGGGGGGGGGGGTCATATGTCACATGCATGGATGTCAAAGTGGGGGTCCCATACCCACCACCAACCCCACACAGCAGATCAGCTGTAGACAACCATACAGAAATGCCTGGTAAAGCCCCCCACATGTTGACATCCATGAAATCCCCACCCACAGACCTTTACACATAGGTTCAGAGGTTCATAGGATGGTACTAGGCTATTGGCTCTAGGGCCTATACAAGCTTAGCCATAACAATTCCCTGGTTATTTCTTCCAACAGCATTTACTTCCCTGTACCCCTGTCTAGCAGAATGACTGACATGATCCCTGGGGTGAATTTCCTATCTCCCATCCAATCATCAAGGTTCCTTTTGAAGAGGGCCAAAGATGCGCTCTGCTTGACATGTATGGGCAGTCTATTCCAGAGTCTGGGGAGTCCCTGGGTCAGGAACCTATCCCGTCCAGCATGTTTTGTTCATTGTGATGACAAGGTTTAGATCCCTGGAGTGTGTGTCTCTGAGGGATTGGGCTTTCTTTAAGTGTAGCATGTTCAACAGCTTTGGGTTTGACATGGCCTTGTATGTTAAGCAGAAATCACCTCTGAGTAGATGATATGTGAAAATGTATAGGTAGAGTTTTTTTAGACAATCAGCATAGAGCATCTGCTTTAGGCCTGTGATTCTTTTAGTGAGGTATTTCTGCAGCCTTTCCAGTTGTTGCAAATGTCTTGAGAGGTACATACCAAATGGGGCATTGTATTCTATAATGGGTCTAACGAGGGATGAGTACAGTGAGACAATGACCTACTTTTTCCTGGATGAAAAGCCCTTAGTGATGAGGTGTACCACATAGAAGGATTTCCTGACTGTTGTGGTGATGTGGTTATTGAAGGTGAGACCACTGTCCACCTGTCTCCCTAAGTCTCTGATCACACTTTCGATGTTTAGTGTGCTGCCACCTATGTGGTAATTCATGGGTACATGTTTTTTCCCAAAGGGGATAACTATACATTTCTTGGCATTGAGCTTGAGCCCATGGCTCTGGCACCAAGCATCTGTTTCTGTAAGCCATATCATTTGGGGATTCAATAATGGCTCCCAGTTTGCAATCATCTGTGAACTTTGTTAGCCAGAGTCCCTTAGTGTTGGCCTGTACTTCAGAGAAGTAGATGCCAAACAAGAATGGTCCCAGGATTGAACCCTAAGGTACTCCACTTGTCACTTGTCTGGAACTGGATTTGGAGTCGGCTACTTTTACAGTGTGAGTTCTGTCAGTAATGACACACTAACCCACGCACGTTCAAGCTTGCACGGCCCAACAGCAGAACAGGAACAAACAAGAGCCAGCAACCGGTTCCCAAAAGCTTTATTGAAGTGAAAATAGTGTCAAAGACACTAACACTCTCTTGACAAAAAAATGCCTCAATGCCTCAGACTAGTTTCGGTATAGTACCTTCTTCAGTGAGGAAAAAACATGAAAATTCCATAAACATGCTCCTTGTATATATATAAATAATTAGCCAATAGCCAAGTGGCTAACAATCAATTGCAAATCCAGATTTAAAGACATGCTCCACTTTAAAACCTGACTGATGAATAGAAATACATGAATGCACAAACTATGTATAAATAGTACGATGTAAACAAAAATGTTATATCAATAATAATAATGTATAGCCAAGATGTGGTGTAGAATAACATATAAATGTATAATATATAGTATCTTATAAATGGTCATTCAAGCCGGGTGGAAAAAGGGCTCCCAAATGTATGATCCAATATTTTTCCTTCATACTTAAAACGCTCTGCCAACCAGTCTGATTGGACCTATTACCCTGTACTTTATCAATAGCACAAAATATGAATTTAGCAGATGGATGCTTAACAGTATGTTGGTATAATGCATTACTAATTTTATGAGTCCGAATATCACTACGGTGTTCTCCTATTCGAGTTCTGAGGGACCGTGAGGTTTTGCCAACATAAAAAGCCTGACACTGACATATAGCTAAATAAATCACCCAACATGTTGAACAATTGGCAAATATACGTATATCAAATATCTTACTGGTGTTGGCACTAGAGAATTCCTTGGTTTTATTAATACTTATACAGGAGGTGCAATGACCACAAGGGAAAGTCCCCAACAACTCATCACCAGTGATGGTAAGTTGTCTATATGTTGCACCTCCACTATCCTGATGTTTATAATGGGAAAATAACATGCCCAAAGTTTTGCCCCTCCTGTAAGAAATAGAACATTGGTCGGTCAAAATATGACGGAGATGTTCATTGGCCAAAAGTATATTCCAATTGTTGTTCAACACACTTCTGATCAATTGGTGATTCTTCCCAAATGTAGTAATAAATCGAATGGTATCACCTTTAACAGCATCCTTAATCTGATATTTTAAAAGATCTGATCTAGACTGCTGATCTGTCCACACCCTGGCACTAGATATGTCCCTGATAGAATAGCCTCTATCCAGAAATCTCTGATTTAAATCCTTTATGGCATCCTCATGATCATGAGGAGATGAATTAATACGTTTAAGACGTAAATATTGTGATTTTGGGATGTTGCGGATGGTGTGACGTGGGTGCATGCTTGATGAATGAAGTAACGTATTAAATTGTGGGTACTTCCTATGTATTTTAGTACTTAGGGTATTGTCCTCATTCCGATATACCGTAACATCCAAAAAGTCAATAGTAAACTTATGGTATGTTATAGAGAATTCAATACCCCAAACATTGCTATTCAAATGTTCCACAAATTCCATCAAATAGTCAACATCCGCACGCCACACCATCCAACAATCATCAAGATAACGTCTCCAAATATCCATCTCCTCTAAGTAAATGTTATGCAAAGGATCATATATGAGACATTCCTCCAGGTATGCCATAAAGAGGTCAGCGTATATAGGGGCGAAAGAAGCCCCCATAGCTGTACCTCTAAGTTGCCAATAGCAATCACCCTGGAAGAAAAAAACATTTTTATTTAGAACATACTCAGACAAACATACTAGTAGCGTATTAAATCCGGGTGGGTATAGATCAGATCTTTGAAGCCAATAATCCAACGCCTGTAGGCCAGCCCAATGGGGAATGCTCGTATAAAGGGATTTCACGTCTAAAGTGCACATTATCCATTCTGGATCTAATTGTGTATCAACAATGATATTTAAAAATTCAGTGGTATCCTGTATACGAGCTCTGACCATGGGCAATAATGGCTTAAGGTATGATGTTAGAAAAACCGATAAAGGTTCTGTAAGGGATCCATATCCGGACACAATAGGTCTCCCAGGAGGAGCACTGAGAGATTTGTGGATTTTGGGTAACAGATAAAGAATCTGCTTTTGTGGATCACCAACTTGAAGATGACTGGCAGTTTTGGATGAAATAATACCTTCTTCTACTGCCTGTTGGATAAATGCATCAATGTCTTGTTTAAACTTAGGTGTAGGGTCTATCCTCATATGCTGATAACACTGGGCATCTGACAATTGTCTCAATCCTTCCTGTACATAGTAGTCATTATTCAGGACAACCACAGCACCCCCTTTATCCGCCTGGATAATGACAATTTTATGATTTTGTCTCAATTCCAACAGGGCTTTTCTCTCAGAAGGTGTGATATTGTCCTGAGCTATGTTAATATTGAAATTTGGAAAGTGTAGGTCCCTCAAAACTGCTTGTTGGAAAATCCCTACGTTTTTATTCATTGGAGGTTGGAATGTTGATTTTTTAAAAGTAAAATCAGTAGATCTTTGAGTGACAGTATTATTCTGATCATTAAAAAAAATTTTTAAATTCAACTTTCTGCAAAATTCCATAACATCTACAGATACTGAATAATGGTCGGAGAAAAAACTTGGGACAAAACCCAATCCTTTATTAAGAATGCAATGTTGTTCTTTAGTAAGTATGTGATCAGACAAATTTAAGACATTGTCAAAAGGTTCAACTATTTGTTCAACAGTGCCTGAACTAACCCTGTCATGGAGTCTGTATTCATGTCTGCTCTTATGCTTCCTCCCCCCTCGGGATTTCCCAACATGTCTAAAGGGAACTTAGATTGATTTTTCTTTTTTACAGGAGATCGGACACTGGTGCCTCCCTCGCTGTCAGTGTAGGATGACTCCTCTCCTGAAGTACTAGTTTAACTAGAATCATGATGTTTTAAAATGGACCTAGGTCTTTTCTTTGATTTGCCTACATTTACCATTGATCCTGCGTCCTTGAATCTAACACTCCTTTGAACCTGAAATGGTTGACCTCTCTCATAATCGTGTATATCCCTGGAAAATTTTTTAAGTTTTCTATCTTTCACCATATTATCATAAACCGTAAGTTCCTTAGACAACCGCTCAACACAACTGGAATATTTGGTACTATCCTTATATTTTTGGCATTCCATACTTAGATCTTTTACCTCCCTGAGCAGGATATCTACTGTTCTTTCATAATAATCCAATAAAATTTTCACAAATACCATTGAACCCTTCCTCAGGGCGTCATCCCATTCCTCTGTGAGTCTCTGTTCAGATCTACCCACAAGAGGGCGTAACTTAATACGAAGGCCTCTGGGTGCCAAGCCTTTATGAAAATAGGCCTTAAACAACCTTAAATGCCAAATATTGGCTCTGAGACCCCTAAGTCCCTTATCCAATCTACGGAATGCCAAATCACAACCCCCTTCACTATTTGGGTTGTTTATATTGTGGTTGTTGCTTGGGGTTTCCACCAGGCCAAAAATGGCTATATCCTCCCTATCAGCACACAACCCAGATAATATTTGGTCCAAATCCATATTAGAAAAGCGTGTGTTGATCAGTGGTCCAAGGAAGTACCCCAATATAAAGACCAAAAAGACAAGAAGGATTCAAGGAACGCAGAAAAAATGATAATAATCTGTAGATGTAAATTATATGATGTCCACCAAGACCTCAGTGTATATCATTCAATATACTTGTCAAATGGAATAGAGTCATCCCCCATACACTGAACTGCTGTACTCATTTATCCTGGGATAATAAAATTAAACATGGCCTAACATAATAATGGTGAAAAAATGTTCAGATGTAGTCCACTAATCAAAAAAATCAAAAAAATTCTTATTGAAAGAAATTTTTTGTTTGTCACCCCCTGAAATAGACGATGCATGTAATGCAATCATAACATGTGCCAAAATACCTGGGTTCCAAAGATTCAAAAAATTTTTTTGTACAGACCACTAACAGATGTTATAATAAAGATGTAACCATCCCATAGCTAAAATAGCCATTGGTTACCAATAGTACAAATAGGTATTATGAACCCAATATTGTCCTACTCAATTAAAGTCTGTCAATGTATGATGACTGACAAACAACAATGTTAAGTCCACACTCAAAACAATAATGATGTTTAAAATAGGAAAATGTCTATGAAAATAATGGGCATAACCACAGTAACAATAACTGTAATCTAATAACAAATAATATTCATGAATCCAAAGGGTTAAACATCCATATACAATTAATATATAATGTATAATGACCCTATCATATGATCCCTGTAGAGTTATAAAGCATGAATACCATAATTTGTATTCTAATTGTCATGAATATATTGCAAAAACCCATATAATACCAAAGCCATTTCCATTATAAGAAAAAAATGAACCCAATGTATATGTGTACACATGTCTTGCCTAAAAGAACATATAGCATACGAAGCATACACTATATTGTACCTGATTATCAACCTAAAAATATTTACATATTGTAATAGTAAATGCAGATTGTATATACATATCACATTGGCCCTAAATATCCTAAGAATGAAACCATTCTTCTAAAAAATAGGCTCGACAGTGATTATATTCAAACACCTATAACCAAGAGATGAAAACGTATAGTACACAATTTCAATAACATTTGAAAATGTACACTTGTTAATACAACATATTTCACCATAAGCATAACATCCGCATGTGACCCTTATAATTCAAATGACAAATCTGACTGTATAATCACAGCCCAATACACAAACTTGTCTCAATCCAAAAGAAAAAAGAAAAAGTCCAGTAGAAATCCGTTGAATAGAACGCCATCAAAAACGAGGCGCCATCATGGCGAAAACCTCAGCGTGTTCGTATTTTGAATACCCACAGATAGACCCCGTAGCAGTCCTTGGAAATGTTGCTGCAAACAGTTACAAGATATGTCCTCACAAAAAATAGGAACATACACAATTAGAGTCAAAAATGCACGCCCTTGTAAAAGGCAGAACCAACCCTGCCTGCAGTAAACATTCCGTAGTGCTTCTTCGCCAATCCCGTACAGAACAAATCCGATTTCACAATGGCGTGATAAGCAAAGAATGCCTAAAGTGATATATTAGTTGTCCAAAAGTATAATTAAACACATATCCAAAAAATAGACTGATTAAACCACCAAAATATGCGCTCCAGTATGACAACTCTGGAGCACAAAAAAGCGTGGCAGTCTATTGAAAACTAAGCGCTTCAGAATATTAAAGAGAAGACCAAAAAATATATATAAAGAAAAGTCACCACTCCTTAGCGTACGAAACCCGGAGCATGCTATAAATCCAAGAAGCCTTCATATACGGAATAAGTCCAAATTTCAGAGGAGAGGAGTCATCTCTGCAACAGCCAGGGAGCCAACGCCAACAGCGAGGAAAACACAGCAGTGACACACTAACCCACGCACGTTCAAGCTTGCACGGCCCAACAGCAGAACAGGAACAAACAAGAGCCAGCAACCGGTTCCCAAAAGCTTTATTGAAGTGAAAATAGTGTCAAAGACACTAACACTCTCTTGACAAAAAAATGCCTCAATGCCTCAGACTAGTTTCGGTATAGTACCTTCTTCAGTGAGGAAAAAACATGAAAATTCCATAAACATGCTCCTTGTATATATATAAATAATTAGCCAATAGCCAAGTGGCTAACAATCAATTGCAAATCCAGATTTAAAGACATGCTCCACTTTAAAACCTGACTGATGAATAGAAATACATGAATGCACAAACTATGTATAAATAGTACGATGTAAACAAAAATGTTATATCAATAATAATAATGTATAGCCAAGATGTGGTGTAGAATAACATATAAATGTATAATATATAGTATCTTATAAATGGTCATTCAAGCCGGGTGGAAAAAGGGCTCCCAAATGTATGATCCAATATTTTTCCTTCATACTTAAAACACTCTGCCAACCAGTCTGATTGGACCTATTACCCTGTACTTTATCAATAGCACAAAATATGAATTTAGCAGATGGATGCTTAACAGTATGTTGGTATAATGCATTACTAATTTTATGAGTCCGAATATCACTACGGTGTTCTCCTATTCGAGTTCTGAGGGACCGTGAGGTTTTACCAACATAAAAAGCCTGACACTGACATATAGCTAAATAAATCACCCAACATGTTGAACAATGTGTTGGCCTGTACTTCAGAGAAGTAGATGCCAAACAAGAATGGTCCCAGGATTGAACCCTAAGGTACTCCACTTGTCACTTGTCTGGAACTGGATTTGGAGTCGGCTACTTTTACAGTGTGAGTTCTGTCAGTAAGCCAGTTAGCAACCCATCGAGTGAGGTAGGGATTAATGCCCAGCTTAGTAAGTTTATCTATGATTTCAGAGTGAGGGATGGTGTCGAAGGCCTTGGCAAGGTCCAGATAGGCTGTGTGGACCACCTTACCCTTGTCCATGGCTCTGGAGACTGATTCGAAGAAGTCAATCAGGTTCAGGAGACAAGATCGGCCCTTCATGAACCCAAACTGCATGGGGTCCAGTGTTTGAAGGTTGTCAATGTCTTATATTTATAAGTTCTATGATAATACGTTTCATGGTCTTGCAGATCAGGCTTGTCAGACTGATGGGGCGGTAGTTCCCAGGATCCAAGGTGGATCCTCCCTTGTGGAGTGGGATAACTGCAGATGTGCACCACTCAGTGGGCATGAAGCCTGATCTGAGGCTATGATTAAACGTGACACTTAGGTGAGGTGCCAGTTCATTTTGTAGTTCATGTAGTACACAGCCTGGGATGTCATCTGGTCCCATGGATGCTGTATTCTTAGCTTTGGAGAGTGCGTTTTTTTACCTGTGTGGTCGTTATTACCTGAATTTGGCAATATTTTGGTATTGAGATGGGCCCTTTGGGGGGTGAGGGGGGGTAAAGTTTGCACTGAATCGATCTGCCAGGATATTGGCAATATCCTTGTGATCAGTATATTTAATGCCATTCTGTTGTAGATCAGAGCAGATCTGAGCATTTCCATTTAGATTCTTGACATAGCTATAGAATGCCTTGTGGTTGTCTTTGGAATCTTTGGCAATTTTATTTTTGTAACTAGCTTTGGAGGATTTTATGAGCTATCTCAGCTTCTTAATGAGGCTGGTAAGGGAGTTTTTTTGCATCCTGGGATTTTCCTCTTTTCTGCAACAGTTTCTTCCTTTTTGTTGTAAAGTTTGTTTATGACAAGGGACCACTAGATTGGCTTCCTTTTTTTGGAGGAGAGTGTCTTGGTTCTATTAGGGATGGCATGACTCATGCACGAGTGGATGTGCTCATACAGTGCCTTAGTGTAGGATTCAGCAGTTGAACTTTCAGTTCCCGTCTGCATGGGTGTCATGAAGTTTGTCACTTTTGACTTGAGTAGCATGAAGATGACTTTGGAGAAGTTTATTATGGAGGTTTCTTTACTGGGGGATGGGGTGAGATGTGGATGTCAAGGGTGATTAGCTTATGGTCAGGCCTGACCAACGAGGGGATGTCCATAGGTGTGGAGCAACGATTTCCCATGTTGATAATCACCAAGTCTAGGATATTGGAGCCCTGGTGGGACTAAGGGTTAGTTGATCCAAAGCACTGGAATTTATGAATTCCAAGAACCGTTGGGCAAAGTTGTTGGTACATGAGTAGTTTTCCCAGTTAATGGCAGGGTAGTTGAAATCACCGAGTATTACAGTATTTGGTTGTATCTTAATATTTTCCAGAATGTTTAGAAAGGTGTAGTGAGAATCTTGGGGCATGGTGAGTGATCTGTAGCAAGCTACAATTTGGATTGCAGTCTTACTTAGTGTTAGTTGCACTTGGAGAATTTCAGATGCATTGTGTGGGGCAACTAGCCTGGTGTTGTGAATATCCTTGGTGAATATGACATTCCTCCACCTTTAGTGTTTCGGTCCTGGTTTGGTGGCTGAAAAGTGTGGTAAGAGTTGTAGCCTGGTATTGCAGAGGTGCTCTCTGGAGCCTTGAACCAGGTCTCAGTTACTGCACAGATATCGATGTTCTCCATTTTTAGGGGTGCCTCGAGAGAGTGAATTTTATGGTTTAGACTTCTAGCATTGAGTAGCATTACCTTCAGATTTTGCATACTTTTCCCTGTTACGGTGGTGGTTTTGTCCTTTGAACTTTGCCTAAAAAAGGCACTATAGGGGTAGCAAGAGCATTAGCCAGTAACCTGAATCCCATGGGCAACAAGTGCAGACCATCTCTGGCAAAGCATTGTGGTCTGTTGATCATGTTGTCCTAGGCAGACAGATACTGGATCCCCTTTGAATGACACCAGAAGCTTAGTCAGTTGTTGAAGTCAATCATTTTGTCCTTATACTGTGGTATCATTCTGAGCGAAGGCAGGATGCTACTCAGGGCTAGGGTCATACCTGCCTGGGCCACATGATCCAAGAGCTCTTCCATGTCTCTTTTCATGTAGTCCAGGGAGGTACATCTCAAGTCATTCACTCCAACATGGACAATGACAGAGTCATATTTGTACTTGTTGTGGAGTGACTGGAGTGCATGCATTATGTGGTGAATCCTGGCACCTGACAGGCAGCTGACTGTAATTTTCTCCTTGTTCAGCCTGGTGAGTGGGACATCAGTGTGTCTGACTATAGAGTCACCTATGACTAAAGTGTTGGGTACGTTGTCTTGCCTTAGGGGCTGTTGTTGGGTGGCACACTGGTGTTGTGAGCTATGTGACACTGGTTGTGATTGGTGTTTGTGTTTCAGCTCCGGAGGTCCTTGTTGCTTGGGCAGGTTAAAGTTAAGGGCCACCACATATGTGGGTTTAGTACTGCTATGTGTGGGTGCTGGTAGTGTGGGTTTTGAAGGGCTACGTGTTGCTTGAGGTGTAGTGTGGGTGTTAACCTTCTCCTCTTGACTGTCTAGCACAATCTTGGCTGGAGAGAGCTTTGCTTCCAGTTTGGCTATGTAAGTGCATCTCTCGCAGGTTGTAGTGATGGGTGGTAGGAGGAGAGGGTTGTTTGTGTACATGAGGAAATTGCTGCATTGCCCCATTATGCCCAGATTCACCAGGTGGACAGGAGAAATCACTGGAAGCTGACCCTTGAACATGCCTGGTTTGGTGCTTTTTTTTTTTTGTAAAGTACAAGAGCTGTTTTCCCTTACCTTAGCAAGGTACTTTGCAATTATAGGCTGTTTAGTGCCTACAATTAATTTCTCATTATTAACAAGGAGATTTGAGTGCTTGTATCAGTTTAAGACTTCCTAGTGCTTTACATCAGGTTTTAAAGCAAGTGCTAGTCACAGGGATGCTTAAAAGTAAGATGAAAAAAATGGTTTATCCTAAACACTGCAGTGTGCACTAGAGGAGTTAGATGTGAAATTAAGTTTTACCTGTCTAAAAAGTTAAGTTTTAGTGGAGAGTCACTATTTTTAAAACAGCAAGATCGACTGAAAGGGGGTGGTCACCTTTGTATTCTGGTACTATGGAATACAGTAGGATGGCCAATAAACTTAAATAGTTGAATGGGAGTATTCTGGTACTATGGAATACAGTAGGATGGCCAATAAATGTAAATAGTTGAATGGGAGTGATTTCACAAAATGATAATTTTGTGCTTACTCACACAAGCCAGTAAAAACAAAGGAAATGAGATATATGATCAAATTAACATAAGAGGGAGGCAATTAGAAAGACAGTGGTGTTTAAAAAACACTACAGAAACTGGGTTGGAGAGTGGGGAAAAAGTTTCTGCCTGACTCATAAGAGACAGAGCTGTGGTCTCTTTTCAAGTTTTAATATGCAGTTAAAAGCAGAATACAAGTAAAACACAAGTTAAATAAATCAAATCACAGTATTCAAAATAGAAAAAGGCAATAAAGTAATACAACAAATAAAAAGCAAACTAAGCTTTCCCTCACAGCAAAGTGTTGCAGAGTCTGGGTGAGCCTTTCTAGTAAAGCACAATGATATCACAGCAGATCTGGCAGCGGCAGTATGGCTTTGAAAGGTAAGATGTCTGAAACTACAAATGTCTATGCCAGAACAATCTGACCTGTGGTTGATACTGTTATGCCTGTAGTCTGAAAGATAGGGCACACCGCTATGCTACATGGGACCAAAATGCCAGCAGTCTGTGCAGATGTGTATCATGTACAGACATGTCACCCCCCCCCCATAGTCCCATAGAAGTGCAGTAACATGTTCCTAGACTTAAGCAGCATCTGGATGTCACCCCAGAGTGATGGTACAATAGTAACAGAAAGCAATTGTCAGTAACTCCCATAGTCAACTTACTGGTGCCATCCCAGAGGTGTCTCCTGTCAGCAGCCTGGAAACATATGATAATCAGAATGTACTGCCCTGCTACAGATGGCCTGCATCTGTCACACCTGGCCTAAAGGCCTCTGGCAAATGCCTATTCCTCACCCACAGTGCCCTTTAGGGAGTGTCATGGGGTCCATAACACCAACATAACACAGTCCACAAAATGCAAAGAAAGGCCATGCTGACAATTGTAGGAGCAAACCTGCTAGCCTCAGGGAGCCAGAAATCAGGACAAAGCCATGAATAATGGGGTGATGAAGGTCCAAAGAGAAAGACACCTGTGAAATACTGCTCTAATAATGTTATAAAATTGGTGGAATGATTTGTAGTAGCGTGGAATGTCTGATGGGTGTGAAGTCTGAAACTGCAATGTCAACTGTCAGTAATATCTGACTTCAACCCTGAGTGACTTGCAAAACACTTTTTCTGGAAAACCACACTTGTTTGGGTAACCAACAAGATATATGAGTCATGGATATGGACATTCTGTGATACTCTGTACAGTTGACAGGCAGGGCTAGGAGTTTAAACATGGGACTGCACTCACTGCTGGCAGGCCTAACCCTGGAAGATGGTGACATGTCTTCACCCACAGAACTCTGGGCCAGAGCCATGGGGAGTAACACACCCCCTTCCTGATCTCTCATCCTATGCAACATCCTGACCCTAACATGTAGCCATCCAAGCAAAATGAGGTGGGCCATACATATATGTGTGACAAACACACACCTCCAGGCTGGTCAAACAGTCTGACACACACAATACCCTTCAAGTGCAGTCAACCATTGAAGAGAGTCCAATGAAAAGTACTGGTAGCTATAGGCAAGCATATCTACCCAGGACACACACGCCCACATATCCTATCCCCTACAAATCTATCTAGAGTCTGCCTGTCACCCTGATCCTGTCTGACTTACATTACCCAACTGTGGACTGGAAATCAGACCAGGCCAGAACATAAATGCGCAGAAATTCCACCATTGTAATATATCACCAAGGTGCTAGACCATTTTCACTGCACCAGCAGTCAATTGCTTGTAGGCACACCCCTCAACAGGCTGGATTGTGGAAGAATGCATAGCATTTGGCCCATAAACATTGTTCATAGGTTCATAGGTTCATAGGTTCATAGGTTCATACTAGGCTATCTGCCCTAGGGCATTTATAAGCCTAGCCAGAATGTGTTTGGCTTTCGCCACCCATTTTAAATTTATTTTGCTATGCCCTTTTTTGAGGTTAGTATACTGTGCCTCTATCTAACAGTGACACAGAAGTGATACCCGGGGTAAACCTATGATCTCCCATCCACTCATCAAGATTCCTCTTGAAGAGAGTCAATGAGGGACTCTGCCTAACCTGGACTGGGATTTTATTCCAGAGTGAAGGGAGCCTCTGGGTTATGAATCTGTCCCTCCAGCATGTCCTATTTATTTCAGTGCTGAGGTTCAAGTGTCTCGAGCGCATAGCTCGATGGGATTTGGATTTTCTGAGGTGCAGCATGTCCATTAATTCCAGGTTGGACATGGGTTTATACGTCAGGCACAGATCGCCTCTGAACAGGCGGTATGCCACTGAGTAGAGCTGGAGTTTCTTTAACTGGGCAGCATATGGCATCTGTTGGAGACCTTTGATCCTCTTGGTGAGGTACTTTTGGGGTCTTTCCAGTTTCTGCAGGTGTCTGGTAAGGTACATCCCAAAAGGGGCATTGTACTCAATTATGGGCCTGATGAGGGATGAGTAAAGAGGCACGATGACCTCCCCTGATCTAGATGTGAATCCCTTCATGATTAGGTGGGCTATATAAAATATTTTTCTAACCACTTTGGCCACGTGGTTGTCAAATGAGAGATTGCTATCAACTTGGGTCCCCAGGTCCCTAATTACTTCTTCTGTACTTAATAGATTACCACCTATGTGGTAATTTGTGGGCACTTTGTTTTTGCCAAAGGGGATGACTATACACTTTTTGGCATTTAGCTTGAGGCCATGGCTCTGGCACCAGTTGTCTGTTTCTATGAGGCCCTTTTGGAGGCTGGAGAGTCGATTATGGCACCCAGTTTGCAGTCATCTGCGAACTTGGTCAGCCACAGTCCTTCCGTGTTGGCCTGTACCTCTGAAAAATATATACCGAATAAGAGAGGTCCCAGGACTGAGCCTTGTGGGACACCACTTGTAACTGGTTTGGAGTCTGACATGGCTCCAGCAATTCCAACCATGTGGGTTCTGTCCTTGAGCCAGTTTGCAATACATCTAGTGGCACAGGGGTTTATATTTAAGCTGGTGAGCTTATCTATAATGCCAGAGTGGGGTATTGTATCGAAGGCTTTTGCGAGGTCCAGGTAGGCTGTGTGGACCACCTTCCCCTCGTCAATCACCTTGGTGACTGTTTCAAAGAAATCAACCAGGTTTAAGAGGCAGGATCTGCCCTTAACAAAGCCGAACTGGGTAGGATCCAGTGTCTGTAGGTCCCCAATATCTTTATTTATGAGGTTCATGATGATCCTTTCCATAGCTTTGCAGACCAAGCTAGTCAGGCTTATGGGGCAATAGTTTCCAGGATCCATTGAGGCACCACCTTTATGGAGTGGGACCACAGTTGCTGTACGCCACTCTTTGGGCACATATCCTGTAGTAAGGCTGAGATTGAACAGTAGTTTTATGTTTGGGTTTAGCTCTTCTTGGAGTTCATGTAGGACGCAGCCTGGGACACCTTCTGGTCCCATTGATGCTGTGTTTTTTGCTTTGGAGAGGGCGGCTCTTACCTGAGCATCTGAGATGTCAGGGGGGCAGCACTCTGCAGAGATAGATATTTGCCCTTTTGGTGGGGAGGGGGAGAGAAGTTTGCGCTGAACCTGTCAGCTAGGATGTTGGCAATGTCTGTGGGTTCAGTGTATTTTTTGTCATTTTGGACTAATTCTGAGCATATCTGGTAATTACCACCTAGGTTCCTAACAGAACTAAAGAAAGCCTTGTGATTATCCTTAGTGTCCTGTGCAATTTTTCTCTCGAAGCTGGCCTTAGACAATTTTATGAGTGCCCGTAGTTTTTTGCTAATACTGATCAGTGATGCCTTCTCTTTTTGGGATTTTGCTCTATCATTTAGTAGCTTCCTCCTTCTATTGTATAGTTTGTTTATGGCTGGGGTCCACCAGACAGGACGTCTACCTTTGGAGGATTGGGTCTTGGTTTTATTTGGGATCGCATGATCCATGCATTCCTGAAGGTGTCCATAGAATGCGTTTATAAAGGATTCTGTGGTCTGGGCCATATTTTCTACAGGCCCAGGGGCTTTGAAGGATTCCACCTCGGTTTTGAGGAGTGTGAAATTTCCTTTAGAGAAGTTTTTCACTGTGGTTTTCTGGGCAGGGGGTGGGGTTGGGATGTGAATATCCAGTGAGATTAGTTTATGGTCTGATCTTACCAGTGAGGAATACACTTCTGGTCTGGAGCATAGAGTCCCCATGTTGGTGAAGATTAGGTCCAGTATGTTTTCCCCTCTTGTAGGAGTGGTAACAAGTTGTTCCATAGCATTTGAGTTTATAAATTCTAGGAACCTCTGAGCTAGGGTGTTGGAGCTAGAGTAATGCTCCCAGTCTATGTTTGGGTAGTTGAAGTCACCCAATATAATGGTGTTTGGAGAGACCTTCATATTTTCCAGTGTTCTCAGGAAGGCTGAGTGGGGTTCCTGGGTTTGGGAGGGTGGTCTGTAGCAGCCTATAAACTGGAAGGCAGTTTTACCCACTGTTAGTTGCACATGGATATTCTCTGATGCTTCGTGCTTTGCCACCAACCTGGAGGTGTGGGTATCTTTGATGAATATCGATACTCCCCCTCCTTTTGTGGTTCGGTCCAAGTTTTGGGGCCAAAAAGCATGGTATGAGGTATAACCTGGTAGTGCTGGGGTGCTCTTGGGAGCCCTGAACCAGGTTTCTGTTACTGCACAGATATCGATGTTCTCCATGCTAAGGAGAGTTTTGAGTGCGTGCATCTTGAGGTTTAGACTTCTGGCATTGAGTAGCATTGCTCTTAGTTTCTTATCCCTTGTGATACCTATGGAGGTGGGTTTGTCTTTTGAGCCTTGCCTAAAAAAGGCACTATGAGGGTAGCAAGAGCCTTTGCCAATATCCTAAAGCCCAGGAGTGACAGGTGCAAGCCGTCCCTAGCGAAGCATCGTGGCTTGTCGAGCATATCATCCCAAGCTGACAGGCATTGGATCCTCTTTGAATGACACCAGTACTTAAGCCAGTTGTTGAAATTGATCATCTTGTCTTCATATTGTGGCATCATTCTTGGTGAGGGTAAGATGCTACTCAAGGTCAGGGTCATACCGGCCTGGGCTACATGCTCAGAGAGCTCCTTTATGTCTCTTTTCATGTAGTCCAGGGAGGTACGTCTCAGGTCATTCACACCAGCATGGACAATGACTGAGTCATATTTGCACTTTCCTTGGAGTGACCTGAGTGCTTGTGTTATGTGGTGGATCCTAGCACCCGACAGGCTGCTCACCGTGACCCTCTCCTTGTTCAGCCTGGTGAGCGGGACGTCAGTGTGCCTGACGATAGAGTCACCTATTACAAATGTATTAGGTGTGTTGTTTAGTCTTAAGGGCTGTGACTGTTCGGCACACTGAGTTTGTGAGATATGTGTTGCACGTGTTTTGTTTTGGGGTAGCGCTTGCTTGGGTGTCTGCTTTGGAGGTCTCTGCTGCTTCGGCACATCTTTATTTAGAGCCTCCGAGTATGTTTTTGTGTGATTATGTGTTTGGTTTGCTGTCGTGGTAGGTCTATGTGAGACTGGAATTGTAGTGAGTGTGGTTTCCTTCTCCTCCTGACTGGTTATGCCAGTACTGAGTTGAGAGAGCTTAGCCTCCAGTTTGGCTATATGGTTGCATCTCTCACATGTGTTGGAATTTGTTGGGAGGAGGAGAGGGTTGTCTGTGTACATGAGGCAGTTGTAACATTGCCTCAAGATTCCCAGATTCACCAGCTGGACCGGAGAGGAGATTGACAACTGACCTTTGGACATGCTAGAATAATATTTGGAATTCCTTAATAATTGAAAACAAGGTCCAGTGGGGAGTGAGGGTGTAGTGCTTTTAATTTTTAGTGCTGACTTATATAATTGCTTTAGTGAGCAAGTGCCAGGTAACTTAAGTGCAATGTGTTACAGGTAACTTAAATGCAAAAATGACAAACAGTAACTTTCTTTCAAGTGAAACAAGGAAATAAGTACAGTAAGCAATGCAGATATCACTAGTGATCCACAGAAGTGCTGAGAAGCCGCGTATTAGGTGGAATTAGCGTTCCAGGGAAATAACAAGCAAACAAACAACAAGTATATAAACAAAGCTAGATTCAGCAGACCTGGATCTAGTCTATGCTACAGCAAACAAGGTGTACCAATTTCAGTAAGATACAGTTCAAATATTCAGGTACTATAAACCTTTAACCAGAAATTCCCAGCTGAGAAGGGCAGAGTCTAGCCTTTTCTCCCACAACAGTGCAGACCACGAACCTTCTTAATGTAAAATAACTGGCCTGAAGCCCAAGTGCTTAAACCAGAACTAATACACTTTAAGAATAACAGACACTGGGCTCTCAATCAGCAGTTCCCAACTTAGAAGGATGAAAGCTACCTGTCCTGCCACCACAGTGCATGCCACAAACCTTCCTAATGTAAAACAACTGGTCTGAAGCCCAAGTGCTTAATCCAAAAGACTTAGAATGATAGCTACACTTTAATCAAGTTACTACCAAGCAGTAATAAATACAATTGAATACTTTAGAGAATGCCTGGATTAGTGCTCAAGTTACACAAACAAAGCTAGATCCAGCATGCCCGAATTCAGTCTATGCCATAGCAAACAAGGCGCACCAACTTCAGTAAGAAGCAGTTCAGATATGCATGCACTATAAGCCTTTAACCAGAAATTCCCAGCTCAGAAAGGCAGAGTCCAGCCTCTCCTCCCACAAGAGTGCAGACCACGAACCCTCTTAATGTAAAATAACTGGCCTGAAAGCCCAAGTGCTTAAACCAGAATTCATACACTTTTAGAATAACAGACACTGAACCCTCAATCAGCAGTTCCCAACCTAGAAGGATGTAAGCTACCTGTTCCACCACTATAGTGCAGACCACAAACCCTCTCAGTGCAAAACAACTGGTCCAAAGCCCAAGTGTTTAAACCAAAAGGCTTAGAATGAGTTACACCAAGCAGTAATAAATACAACTGAGTACTTTTAAGATTATGCAAAAGTAAAATAAAGTAGGTAGAAACACAAGTACAGTAAAAGCAGATGATTTTTTTTTTCTGAACAAGTGCTGAGATCAAAGAAACAGATTTGAGTGCTGAAACTAGAAAACTGGCTAGTTATAAGAAAAAAACTAAGCTAGAAGGCTTCTCTCCAACACAGAAGGGCTTGGGGGCTCAGAAGCCTACAAATAGTCCATACCACTTAACAGGAAAGGCAGGAAACAAGCTTACATTTTTTTTCTGTTTCCCAGATGCTCTCTTTGTACACAGTAGGAGTGCCAGAAATCAGAATATGATCTCACTGCACTCAGTTGAGTGAGCAAATGAGTTGGGCTCAGAAGGAGTATCCAAACACAAATTTACAAGAGGGGCGGGCAGTTTCAAGGCCACCAAGATTAACACCAAAACAAAACCAGGGAGGGTGGGTGGGACTAACTGAAGAGCAGAGTCAAAACTTCCAGTTCAGTTAATATTCCTGCAACACAGTTAAAATCAATTTAAATACTGTATTTTTTTGAAAAAAAAGTGCAGATAAAGGTACTTAAATTCTCTTATACGTCCAGTTGAATACAGCAAGTTCTTAGCCGGTCAAAGCTGAGGTTTTTAAGCAGAAAGTATTTCACACTGTACCACTTAAATAGGCAAGGACAGGAAATCAAAGAATGTGGCTAACCCCACACCTGTAATTACTAGCAAATAAAATTCAGCAAACACTAACTAACTTCCAGTTCAGTTAATATTCCTGCAACACAGTTAAAATCAATTTAAATACTGTATTTTTTGAAAAAAAAGTGCAGAAAAAGGTACTTAAATTCTCTTATACGTCCAGTTAAATACAACTTGTTCTTAGCCGGCCAAAGCTGAGGTTTTTAAGCAGAAAATATTTCACACTGTACCACATAAATAGGCAAGGACAGGAAATCAAAGAATGTGGCTACCCCCACACCTGTAATTACTAGCAAATAACAAAATTCAGCAAACACTGACTAACTTCCAGTTCAGTTAATATTCCTTCAACACAGTTAAAATTAATTTAAATACTGTATTTTTTTAAAAGAAAAGTGCAGGTAAAGGTACTTAAATTCTCTTATACATCCAGTTGAATACAGCTAGCTCTTGGCCGGGCAAAGCTGAGGTTTTTAAGCAGAAAATATTTCACACTGTACCACTTAAATAGGCAAGGACAGGAAATCAAAGAATGTGGCTACCCCCACACCTGTAATTACTAGCAAATAACAAAATTCAGCAAACACTGACTAACTTTCAATTCAGTTAATATTCCTGGAACACAGTTAAAATCAATTTAAATACTGTATTTTTTGAAAAAAAAGTGCAGATAAAGGTACTTAAATTCTCTTATACGTCAAGTTGAATACAGCAAGTTCTTAGTCAGCCAAAGCTGAGGTTTTTAAGCAGAAAATATTTCACACTGTACCATTTAAATAAGCAAGGGCAGGAAATCAAAGAATGTGGCTACCCCTACACCTGTAATTACTAGCAAATAACAAAATTCAGCAAACACTGACTAACTTCCAGTTCAGTTAATATTCCTGCAACACAGTTAAAATCAATTTAAATACTGTATTTTTTGAAAAGAAAAGTGCAGATAAAGGTGCTTAAATTCTCTTATACGTCCAGTTGAATACAACAAGTTCTTAGCCGGCCAAAGCTGAGGTTTTTAAGCAGAAAATATTTCACACTGTACCACTTAAATAGGCAAGGACAAGAAATCAAAGAATGTGGCTACCCCCACACCTGTAATTACTAGCAAATAACAAAATTCAGCAAACACTGACTAACTTCCAGTTCAGTTAATATTCCTGCAACACAGTTAAAATCAATTTAAATACTGTATTTTTTGAAAAAAAAGTGCAGATAAAGGTACTTAAATTCTCTTATATGTCCAGTTGAATACAGCAAGTCCTTAGCCAGCCAAAGCTGAGGTTTCTAATTGTGTGTGCATCATCCATCCTGTATTCCTCTAGTAAATCACTGTGATGATCTGAAGAGGTATGTCACGAGGTACTGAAACAATACATGACAGTGTCAAATGGTATATATGACAGATGTCTGCAAAAAACAAGCCCTGTAACCCTAGCAACCCACACACTACTGAGAGAAATTGTCACAATCATTGCATGGCCCATTGTCCCCACATTTTGATAGGCTATCACCAGATATCCTGCACTAACAGGTTGAGAGGTATGGCTGTAGCACAAAACAAACTGGAATGGAGTCCCACATTTACTATAGAAGGACGCACTGGGCATGCTCATGCACTTAGAGAAATGTCAGTAGGATCTAGGAATAAACAGGCCTTCCCCACCCATTGCACTTCCCATTGCCCTACCTTAGCAGTCATGAAGATATCTGTCACCATAGAAGTCACTTTTGTTAGCTCAGCCCCATAAGCTCTGTGGTGTGTGCGATAACTGCATAACACTATAGTACACATAACTAGCTAGGAAGGAGTTCTAATCTCCATCCTCACAAATGTAAAAGTGTGTGTGTGCATTAACAACTAAAGGCTTTTGGGTCCCATCAAACACAGCACACTTCCCCTTTCCCTATTTTAGCAATCCTGCAGATATCAGTCATTTTAGAAGTGTCTTCCATCAGACCTCAGCCCCATAAGCTCTGTGGTGTATGCAAAAACTGCATCACCCGATAGTACCAATAACTAGTTATGTTGGAGTTCTAATCTCAGTCCTAGGAAATATAGACGTGTGTTTGTGTGTCTTCACAACTAAAAGATTTGGGTCCATTCAAACCCAGTACACTTCCCCTTTTCCTACTCTACAAGTCCTGCTGATATCAGTCACCTTAGAAGTGCCTTCCATCAGACTTCAGCCTCATCAGCTCTGTGGCGCGTGTGATAACTGCATAACATGATAGTACAAGTAACTAATTAGGAAGGAGTTCTAATCTCAGTCCTGGAAAATGTCAAAGTGTGTGTATGTGTGACAGTTGTGTGTGCAAGACTGAGGGAGTTGTGTGTTTGTTTATAGGTGAAACAGTATTATGCCATTCCCATCCACGACACTTCACAGTGCCCCACCTTATCAGTCCAGATAATGTCAGTCCCTTATCAGCAACCTTGGCCAACTGTCAGCCCTGTAAGCTTAGTAGTGCGTGTGATAAATGATTAACACTATAGTACAGATGATTAGTTTGGCAGGTGTTCTACTCTTGTATCTGGCAAATGTGCATGTGGGTATGAATGTTTATTAGTAGAAGTATTTTGATATGTTTCCCACCCACTGCCCTACTTTATCAGTCCTGCTGATGTCATTCCCCATATTAGCACCTTTGGTCAACTCTCAATCCAGTAAGCTCTGTAGCATGTGCGGTAACTGTGTAACACTATGGTACAAATCACTAGTTAGGTAAGGGTTCTACTCTCACATATGGCAAGTGTGTATGTGTGTCTGTTTGTAGGACAAAGTATTTTGATAAGTTTAGCACCCACTGCACTACCTTATCAGTCTTGCTGATGTCATTCCCTTTATAGGTTCACAAGTGTGTAGGTAATGGCCCAGGTGCCTTAACAAGCCTAGCACATAGAAGGCCCCTGCCATTGTGCCACCCAATGTTACATCCCGGTGCCTGTATCAAGTGCAGCCACTGCAGTGATCCTTGGGTTGAACTGTCTATTACCCATCTACTCATTAAGATTTTTCTGGAACAGGGTCAACTAGGTGCTCTGCATGACATGTATGGGAAGTGTATTCCAGGGAATGTGCAGTCTTTTGGTGAGGGACCTGTCCCACCAGCATGTTGTGGTGATTGTGGTACTGAGGTAGAGGTTTCTACAGTGTGTGGTGTGGGTGGATTTATATGAAGCATTTCTAAACCAGCTGGGTCAGACATGGCTTTGTAAGTCAAGCACAGATAGCTGCTAATTAGGTGATATGACACAGAGAATAGCTTGGGTCTGCTGAGTCTGTATGTGTAAGATGTGTATTTAATGCCTAGGAACCCTTTTGTGAGGTGCTTCTGTGGCTTCTCCAGCTGTAGCAGGTATCTAGTGAGGTACATGGCAAATGGGCCATAATACTTGAGGAGTGGTCCAATGAGGGAATAGTAGACAGAGATCATTATCTCTGTCTTCCTGGAGACAAAACCATTGGTAATGCAATGTGCTATATAGAAGGACTTCCTGACCACAGTGGCAATGTTGTGCTTAAAGGAGACGTTGCTGTCAACCTGTGTCCCCAGATCTCTATAATGCCTACAGTGTTCATTGTGCTCCCATTGATGTGGAACTTACTTGGAATGGAGTGTTTTACCAAAGGGGATGATGATGCATTTAGTGGTATTAAGCTGCTGGCAATGCTTTCCACACCACTCATTGGTCTCGGTGAGGCCTTTCTGTAGGAAGTCTGCATCACTTGTGGAGTTCATGATAGCTCCCAGCTTGCAGTCCTCTGTGAACTTGGTCAGCCAGAGTTCCTCTGTGTTGGGATGGACTCCTGAGAAGTAGATGCTGGGCAGGACACTATCCAGTACTGATCCCTGTAGGACACCACTTGTGACTGCTTGCCAGTCTGACTTGGAGTTTGCCACTGTCACATGTGTATTCTGTGAACCAATTTGCAAACCACCCACTGATATAGGAGTTAATGCCTTGTTTGTTGGGTTTATCAATAATCCCTGACTGAGGAATGGTATCAGAAGCCTTGGCCAGATTGAGGGAGACTGTATGCAGTGCCTTACTGTCATACTCAGCCCTGGTGACTCACTGAAAGGTGTCAACCAGGTTGAGCATGCATGATCTGCTATTCACAAAGGCAAACTGTGTGGGGTCCAGAGTTAGGAGATCACCCATATCTTGGTCAGTCATGATGATACGCCCATACATGTACATAGTAGACTTGTCAGACTAAGGGCCCAATAATCCCCAAGGTCTGTAGATGCTACCCCTTTATGGAGAGATATGACTGTAGCAATGTGCCATTTTGGACGGACAAAGCCTGAGGTGAGGCTGTGACTGACCAGGCCACACAGATGTGGTTCCAGGTCTCTTTGTATGTCATGTAGAACACAGGCACGGATATGTTGGGGTCCCATAGAAGCTGTATCCTTGCCTCCGGACAATGCAGGTCTAACCTGGCCTGCAGTAATGCTGGGTGCCTGGTATTCATCTGCCACTGTTATTGTCCCCCTGGGGGGGCAGAGGGGTAAAGCTGGCACTGAATGTGTTGGCAAGACTGTGGCCAATATTTGTTATCTCAGAATAGGAGTTAGCATTGTGCAGTAACTCACAGCACTTGTGGTTATTGCTGTGGAGGTTGTTGATATAACTATCAAATGCTTTGGTGATTGTCATCAGTGTCTGCTGCAATTCTGCCTTCATAGGTGCTTGTAGGTGATACCATGAGGGATCCCAAGTTGTGTTTGAGGTTAATAAAGGGGTACACCAGTCTTGGGACACCACGTTTTTCTGCAGCAGTGTCTGCCTTCTGTTGTACACTTTAGTAATGGCAGGGGACTATTACATTCACTTCCAGTGTTTGGAGGACAGTGTCTGTGTTCTATTGGCTATGGCTAGTACAATGCATTCATGCACATGTTCGTGCAGTGCATATGTGTATGATGTGACAGTCATGCAGCTATTTTCCATTGGCATGGGTGCAGTGAAGTCATCCACTCCTGTTTTTATGACTGCAATGTCAGTATTGGGGAGGTTTTGCAATGTGGTTACCTTTGTGTGGGGTGTGGGTGAGATGTTGAGCTCCATGTTGATTACATTATGTTTGGATCTGATGAGGTAAGGACTGACAAATGTGGTTGAGCAACACTCCCATATGTAAGTAATCAACACAGGTCAAGGTTGTTGCATCCTGTACTAGGGGACAGTATGAGCCGGTCCAGGACATTGGAACTGATGAATTCCATTAACCATTGGGCAAGTGTACTGGTGCTTGACTACTTTCCCCAGGTGATGGAGAGGTAGTTGAAGTCTCCTACTATGTCAGTGTTGGATTGGACCTTCATAGATGCCTGGGTGTTGAGGAATGTGCATTGACAATCTAGGGACATAGCTGGGGACTGATAGGCTATGGTGTGGACTGCATTATTCCCCAAAGTCAGTTTTACCGGAAATACCTCCGATGCATTATGCTGAGATACTAGTCTGGAGGTGTGCATATCCATTATGAATATGGGGACAACACCACCTGTGGAGTTGTGGTCCATGTTTTGGTGCTGACAGTTGTGGAATGCGCCATAACCCATTAGTGCAGGGCTGCTGTCTGGTGCTGTAAACCACCTCTCCATTACAGCACAAATGTCAATGTCCTCCATTTTGAGGAGTGCTTTGAGTGACTGTATCTTGACAGTTAGATGTCTACTGTTGAGCAGCATGACCCTCAGACTGCATACATGTGTAGCTGTTATGGTGGTAATTTGATTTGGAACACTGCCTAATAAGGCACTATAGGGGTGGCAGAACACTTACCCTGTACCTGGAAACCCAGGGCTGATAGATTTAGGACATTGCTGGCAAGGCATTGAGGTCTGTCAATCATGTTATCCCAAGCAGAAAGATAATGGATCCCCTGAGTATGACACACAACATGTAAGCCAATGTTGCAGTCAATTATCTGTTGATAGAACTGCAGCATCATTCTGGTTGATGGCAGTATACTGTTCAGGGTGACTGTCACACCTGCCTGGACTACATAATCTGAGTGTTCAACCATGCCTTTTGTCTTGTAGCCCAGGGAGGTGTGTCTCAGGTCATTCACACCAACATGGATAATGACAGAGTGATACTTGTAACTGTTGTGGAGTGGCCTGACTGGGTGTGTTATGTGTTGGATGCTAGCACATGATAGACAGCTGGCTGTTACCTCCTCCATAATCAACATAGTGAGTGGGACATCTGTGTGCCGCAGTACTGAGTCACTCATGATCACTATATTGTGCAAGGTGGCCAGCCTTAGGAACTTAAGTTGAGGGGCACACTGTGCAGGTGATATATGTGTCCTTTGGCATCTGCTATGCCATCGTGTCTGAGTGGGTGTCTGTTTTGCTGGTCTGTGCTGTTTGTGTAAATGTCCATTGAGTGCCCCTGTGAAGGTGGGCATGTGGCTTTTCAGTGTATGCCAGGGCTCTCATAGTGGGTGTGTGGCAAGCTATGTGGTCCACATGGTGTAGTGCAGGTGTTGATCTTATCCTCTTGACCAGCTAGTCCAGTCTTTGCTGGAGAGTGCATATTTCCACATTTGGTGATATAGGGATAACTCTCACTGGTCTGAGTGTTTGGAGTTTAGAGGAGAGGGTTGACTCTGTGCATGAGGCAGTTGCAACAGTGCCTTAGAATGGAGAAGTGCACAAGGTTAATGGGTGAAAGCACAGGAAACCACACTTCAATCATATCAGGAGGGGTGGTTATAAGTAGTAAGTACTGGGGCTAATTCTGTGATGAACAAGTACTGCTGATGGCTCCCAGGTGTGATACACTTATTGATACAATAACACATTGAAGTGCAAAGTTATGATGCTATTTGAAGTGCAAGACAGAAAGAACTAGCAACATGTACAGGAGAAACTGAAGGCAGACTTCCTGCTACCCATAATACTTTACCTCAGCTGTGCAGTTATCAGCACCTTTGGCCAGTTGTAACTCCAGTAAGCTCTGTAGTGCATGCAGTAACTGCACAACACTATAGTACAAATAACTGGACAGGCAGGGGTCCAATCTCAGTACTGGCAAGTGTGTGTTTGTGTGTGTGTGACAAATATGTACTGTGTGGGTTATACCATTTTGACTTATGTACCATCCTTTACACTTCTCCTCCCTCCAATTTAGTAGTCCTGTTGGTGTCATTCACCTTAGAAGTACCTGTGGAGTAGGTGATATTGTATAAGCTCCATGGTGCATTTGATAATTGAGTAACACTATAGTAAACATAACTAGATAGGCAGGAGTTATCATCCCAATACTGGCAACTGTGTGTTTGTGCGTGAATCATGTATTGTGTGGGTTATACCATTTTGACTTGTGTGCCACCCTTTACACTTCCCCTCCCTCCAAGTTAGTAGTCCTGTTGATGTCATTCACCCTAGAAGTACCTTTGGAGTAGATGAAATTGTATAAGCTCTGTGGTACGTCTGATAACTGTGTAACACTATAGTAGAAATAACTAGATAGGCAGGAGCTCTGATCCCAATACTGGCAACTGTGTGTGCATTTGTGTGTGAATCAGATACTGTTTGGCTTATACCATTTTGATTTGTGTACCACCCATTACACTTCCCCCACCTTACTTTACTAGTGCTGTTGTTGTCATTCATCTTAGAAGTACCTTTGGAGAAGGTGAAATTGCATGGCGCATCTACTAACTTTGTAATACCATAATACAAATAACTAGATAAGCAGGAATTCTAATCTCAATGCTGGCAACTGTGTGTGTTTGTGTGAGACTCAAGTACTGTAAAAGCTATGCCATTTTGAGTTGTGTACCACCATAGTCATCCTAATTTAGTAGTCCTGTTTATGTCATTCACCTTACAAGTACCTTTGGATGAGATGAAATTGTGTAAGCTCTGTGGCATGTCTGATAACTGTGTAACACTATAGTAGACATAAATAGATATATAGGAGTTCTAATTTCAATACTGGTGTTTGTGTGTGTGGATCATACTTTGTGTGGCTGATACCATTTTGATGTGTGTACCATACATGGTAGGTGACCATCTCCTGATGCCACTAAATTATATAGTGTGGTAACGGCATCTGCCTCACATGCAGCATGTGAAACGATTGTACAGGACATACCAGTCCACTGTACAGATGGGTCTGGAACATCCAGATGTTTGGAACCCATTGGTGCTCTGTCTGCCTTAATGCCCATGTATGTGATATAGTTGCCAAATAGGCCACAGTGAGTGTACTGACACATATGGCAGCATCAGGTATCATACCTGACTGAAACAGCATACTGACACAATGTCTGCTACCCTCACACTTGTCCAGGCTTGTAGGTGCAATACATGAGTCCAGATGCTTGGTTTTACAAGTGAATTGTTCATGTCATGGGTCACATTAAAGGTTGAGAAAGGTGTAGACTGACATACTGTGATCTCAATCAGTATATATCAGAAACAAATTGCATCTTAACAGGTTTGTGTATACATTTTATATCCACTGTATAGCAGTAATGTTTCACACATGTCCCTACCTTAGTCAGTTTATCCAACCCATTTTGCTGGTGTCTGTCCAGATGTCTTACACTGGCTGGTTGTGAGGTATGCTACAGGAATGTTACATTCTCTTCAGATAGGCCCCTGTGGTGACCACTGTGATGCAATACAATTAACCCCACCACAAGTGAACATGCACATAAAGCAATATGGCTATTAGTCATAGTTGTGTGCACAGTAACTTGCATGCCCTCCACATGCCTGGGGTATTGCCAAAGCACAACCGAACAATTCCATACTCACCAGCTTCAGGGTGCTGTCCCATATGCAGACCAGAGTGACCCATGTAGTTGTGGGAGAGAGGTATTGTCAGCAGACTCACATGTGCCCTTGGTAAGGGATGAATGCAGCATGTCTACACATTTACAGTACAACACCTAATACTAAACAATTTGCTGTCCTTCACCATAGATTTGCACTTCTTTGCATTAGAAATCCCCATCCACAATTGCAATATGACCTGGCACATGCATGTAGATACTGTACAGATACAAGTATGTCTCATACAGTAGTCTACTAATCCCCACTAGGACCTTACCTGCACGCTCCTTGTCCACTCTGTGGATACCACCCAACTCCAGCAAGTGGGGTTTTGTACCCTGGTGTCATACTGTGATGGGTGGCCCAAGCTTGGCAAGGGTATCCTCATTTGGTGTCAGTAGGGGCTGCATGGCTGGGCTCCCACCTGTGGTTGTGGGGTCCCTGGCCATGGGAGCAGCCCTTTGAAAGGCATGGTGTATGAGGTTGGTGGCATGATGCTGCACCTGCTCATATGTACGTACATGCAAGCCCACCTAATTTACCCCATGGACAGGGTCATTTCACTCACAGGGTGCTCTTCTCCTGCAAATGTAGCTGGCCTCGGCCCAATAGTACTGTGTGGTTTTGTATTATGGCTTCTATTATCAGGTTGCATTCCGCTGGTGAAAAGGTCTCACACTGGTGATATGACATTGGACCTGGTGGACACTAACAGGGAAACACATCACAGGACCCCATACATTTGGCAACAGTATGTCCAGTACCTGTACATGTACCTTGAATACCAATAGCCAACACTCACAACCATACCAGTAGCCACCAGTCACAACCACACCATACATCTGTAATCTATCAACACAATATCAGCTTGCATTTCACTCTTGGTCCTGATGAGTCATATTGCCAGCAGTGAGGGCAAGTTGTTTGCATAATCCATCATTCCTCATTCAGGTCTGTGTAAATGGATGATATTAGCCATCTTCCATGTGGATGGGGTGTGGATGGTGCTGCGGCTTGGTGTGACTACAGTGTATAATGCAGCTGAGAGCACATGCCTGAGTTCCTGTAGGATGCAGACAGGGATGATATGGTGTCCCATGGATACTTACATTTGTTGCCTTTCAGTATGCAATAGGTACCTGCTCACTGGTGATGAGGGGAGGTGTGTTGGTGCAGTACATATCCACCTATAGTGATGCTGAGTCGGGGGGGTGTTTGCCCTAATCCTATCTGCATCAGGTTGCCTGTATCTATGTTTTATGTGTATATTTGCTCTGATTGGCCACCATTACAGGTTGGGTTGGTATGTTGTCTCCAAGATTGCAGACATATGGGAAGATGGCCATGTGATTGTCCCTGGTGGATGTCTCCAATTTGTACTCATAATTGGCCTTACAGTAATCCACCTGTGACCTCATATGCTTGTTCAGACAATGGCTGACTTAATGCCAGGTTGGTTCTTGCCCCTACTTTGCCCTGTACAGCCACTATAGGGACCAAGTCTGTGGTTTGTGTAATGCTGCTGTCCAGCAAAGGGAATTACTCTATGTTGGTGGAGACAGGTATGACAAGTAAGATATTGCTGAATCCATACAGCCATGTATGTGTTTAATCAGTTATTTGTAGTGGGCATGGCCACAAAGTCATAACACAGTTGGACACTTCTCCAATTTAGTAATGATAATCATGCTTATTGTAGTAACCATGGCTATGTTGGGACAATGCAACAGCCAGTAGCTGTAGAAATGTCACTCTTTTGGGTGCACAGTAACTAAGATTACACACATGTACAACATGTACAGTTTTAACTGACAGTTTGCATCCCATGTCTGTTCTCATCAGGTGGACACATACACCTACCCATACTGACATATGGACAGCTAATACCCACATACATGTCTGTTCTATGTCAATATGGCACACTAAATTCACACTCATGCTGCGCAGTCATCCCTCTCAACCTGTCACAGCAGGGCATTTGTAGGATGCCATGCATGCATGGGTGCAATGGGACAAAATCAGTGCCAGTGTCTCAATATTGCTGTAACATACTTGAGTCACTCAATAGCACAGTAGCCTTTGCACTGACAGGCATCCTGTGGAGGATGTCGAACAGTCATATGGCAGGAAGAGAGGAGAAAGGCTAGGAGGGTGGTGTTATTGGTAAGAATTGATAATGTTAGCAGTATGAGTGGTATAGGGATCAGGCTAGCTGATATGATGGCCAGGGGATGGTTGATATATTGTGTGTGCAAGAGACTGCATGGAAGGGGATTATGGCTGGGTGTATGGTAGGCAGGTCACAGTCGTGCTATCAATGTGTGGACTGGAGGTGGAAGGGGGTAGGGCTTCTGGTGAAAGAACTGTATGCCAAGGGTGATTTTGGCGGATGACATAAGTGTCCAATAGAGTGGTGTTTCTGAAGCTGTAAGTGTAATGATGACTGTTGTTAGTGTATATGCTATGCAAGTTAGTTGTGTGATGGATGAGAAAGAGAGATGTGACATCAGTTAGATGACGTGCTGATGACTGTACCCAAGCGTGGGAGACTAGTCATTGCAGCAGATGTCAATGGGCATGTTGGTGAAGGGAACAGAGGGGATGGGGAATTGATGGGTATGTATGGTGTTAAAAGGAATGAAGACAGTGAGACGGTAGTGGAGTTTGCAAAAAGGATGGACATGGCTGTGGTGAATATGCACTATAACATGAGGGAGGAGCATAGGGTGACATACAAGAGTGGAGTAAGATGTACACAGGTGGAATATATCCAAATGTAGGAGGGACAATTTAAAGGAGATTGGAGACTGTAAAGTGGTGACAGCGGAAAGTGTATTTAGGCAGCAGAGAATGTTGCTATGTGAGATGATGTTGATGATCGAGATGAGGAGGAGTATGGGGGCAGCACCAAAGATCAAATGGTGTGAATTGGATAAGTATGCTTGTGAGGTGGAGTTCAGGGAAGAGTTGAGACAGACATTAGGTGGCAGTGACAGTCTAACAAATAGCTGGTTAAGTACAGTAGAGCTGGTAAGGGAGACAGCTAGATGGGTGCTTGGGGTGACATGTGGATGGAGGAAGCAGTACAAGGATACCTGTTGGTGGACTGAGGAAGTACTAGACAGTATACAGAGACAGAGGTTGGGGAAGAAGGAGTGGGATTGTCAGAGAGATGAGGAAAGTAGGCAGGAGTATGAGGAGATGATGTGCATGGTAAAGAGAGAGGTGGCAAAGGCTAAGGATGGGCATATGAAGAGTTCAATGACAGGTTGGACACTAAGGAGGGATGAAAGGAATTGTACCAACTGGCTGGACAGATGCACTGAGCTTTGAGAGACCGATAAATGACGAGGATGAGACAGAGAAGGTTGGATGATGTGGGTATGGTGAATCAGGAAGTGGAATGGCTTAACAAGGAGGATGTAAGGATAGCTATGAAGAGGATGACTACTTGCCTGTTGGCCGACATTACACACCTGTGGAAGCATGGGGTTGTTTAGGGGAAATGGCAGTCATGTGTTAGCCAGACTGTTTATTGATATCTTGGGAAGTTTGAAGTTGCATGAGGAGAGGGGAGAAAGTGCTTGAGTATGGTGTTAAGAATGAGATTGATGTGCAGAGCTGTGATAACTACAGAAGGATAACATTGACCAGTCACAGCATGAAGTTATGAGTAAGAGTAGAGGAAGCTTGGTTACACAGGGAGGTGAGAAGAACTGGTCAGCAGTATGGTGTCATGCATGGAAAGTGCACTACTGATGTGATATTTACTCTGAGACCATTACTGGTGGAATATAGAGAAGGTCAGCAGTTGCTTTGTGTCTCTCTGGACTTAAAGAAAGCATATGATAGAGTGCCTAGACTGGAGTTGTGGTATTGTATGATGAAGTCATGAGTGGAAGAGATATATGTAAGAGTGGTGCAGGATATGGACAAGGGTGGTATGACAGCACTGAGGTCTCCATTGGGATTGATGGATGTGTTTAAGATGGAGGTGGGATGACATCAGGGATCAGCTGTGAGCCCTTTATGATTTACAATGGTGATGGACAGGTTGACAGACAAGATCATACGGTAGTCCCCGTTGACTATGTTGTTTGCAGATGACATTGTGATGTGTATTGAAAGTAGGGAACAGTTTTTGGCAACTCTAGAGAGGTGGACATATACTCTAGAGAGGAGAGGAATGAAGATCAGCAGCACTAGGACAGAATATCTGTATGTGAATGAGAGGGAGGATAGCAGAATGGTGAGGATGCATGCAGTACAGCTGGCAAAGATGGATGTGTCCAAATGATTGGGATCAACATTTGAGAGTAATGAGGACTATAGAGGACAGGTGTAGAAGACAGTGCAGGCAGGATGGAGAGAGTGAAGAAGAGTGTCAGGAGTGATATGTGACAGATGAGTACCAGTAAACGTGATATGTAAGGTCTACAAGAGGGTAATAAGACCACCTATGTTATATGGGTTTGAGACAGTGACAATGGCAAAAAAGCAGTGGTTAGAGCTGCACATGCAATGTTACAGATGTTATGAGTTGCACTGGGTGTGACACGGGTGCACAGGTTTAGCAATGTGTATATGAGAGGGACAGGCCATGTTGTACAGATATGATAGTAAGTTGGAGAAGCGGGATTACATCCGTTTGGACATGTGCTGAGGAGGGGTGCTACATATATTGTGAAAAGGATGGTAAGGATGTAGCTGCCAGGTAAGGGGAAAAGAGGAGGACCTTAGATAAGGTTTCTGGATGTGGTGAGAGAGGACATGCAAGTGGTTTGTGTGGGAGAGCATGATTCAGAGGACAGGCAGAAATGGCAAAAGATGATCCACTGTGGCAATCCCAAATGGGAAAAGCCAGCGGACAATTAAGGGAAATGTAATGTCAGTCTTTACAGATTTGGCAAGGATTTTACTGACATAACACAACTGTGGGTAAATGACTACAAATATTAGGCACACATACAGTCAGTGTGCAGAACACTGGACAGTTGAATGGTATGAGCTCAGCAAATAACATGCAGTTCAACACACACATCTGCAGCAGTATTTACTCTGCACATGCTCTGTATAGTTGTCTTATATTTACAAGACAAAATGTGTATCATAGTTATGTGCACAAGTAACATATGGATATGTACAACATCTCAGTAGCTGGCCTTGTCACTATAGACATCACTATAGACAGAACCACATGCTATAGCCATCAGTGCTGTTCAGCAGTACATCAGTACTGCAAGTCTTGTTGAGACATATGCTTTCAAACCCTTATTTTCCATTATTACAGACCACCAACTGCATTCAATTACATGCTTACTTGTTTCACATACCTTTTTTTCTAGATATTTCACAGATATATCCTTTCTTATTTTTTTTCTCACTTTACTTCACCTTTGCACTGATGGACTGTCTATGCCAGAGATGGTTTGAATAGATGGCAGCTTGTACTTTGTAGGTAATGCTCATGACCATGTGATGGCCTGAGCATCAGTTGGTGTTCCCCAATTGCTGATTGCATGCAGAGCAGCTGTGTAGTTATTCCAATACCCAATGTCATGGCAACACACTCCTATAATTGAGTACTCCATGTGGGCATTGGCCCTTTCCCTTACCTGTGAGGAAGAGATCCTGGAGGTGTGTGAGCTAAAACCTCTTAGAACAAGACCTGTGGAGACAAGCCAACTTAATGGTGGAGAAGATTCAAGACTTAGGGGCAGAATGTGAGTATTGCTGTTATATGTTTTAAATACTGCTTGTTTAACAGGGTTTGTCTGAACATGTTACTTCTGCATGGGCTTCAGTCTGACAAAGTTCTGTGTCTGCATAGCCTCAGCTGTAGGACTGCTTGTTTAACAGGGTCTGTCTGAACATGCTACTTCTGCATGGGCTTCAGTCTGACAAAGTTCTGTGTCTGCATAGCCTCAACTGTAGGACTACCAACATAATGGCCAGAGGTTTGCCTGTCATGTTTGGTCTGTTCTCCAGACAGGTGTTGTCCTTGGTAAATTAGTAGCATATACTGGTGATTGCAATCAGTAGATGCCAACATCCATTTGTGTTTCAAATTTTATATCCCTAAGAAAAGATTTATCACAAGAAACCCTGTAACACCAGCAATATTCTCAGTGTATAACAGCAATATTTCAAGTATAGCCATGTTTTTGGGCATCAGTTCCAAATTATGTCAGGCTTGGTACAGATGCCATACAGTAGGAGGTTGATAGGTGGGGTCTACCATTATTTTGTTCTATCATTCCTGCTGAGGGAAAAGGGTGGACAACATGTGGGACTCTGTACATTCAAGAGGTTAGTCTATGGAGAATGCTCTTAGATGCCCTTTTAACATATTTTATGTGGGGGAGAGTAAGATGTGTTTTAAAACTAGGCTGTTAGAACATGTGAGACATATTACTGATGAGGAAGAAGACAGTTCAATAGCTGTACATTTCAATAATTCTCACCATGGGGAAGTAGTTATGAAAGAAGATTTGTTATGTACTGAATCAGTTTAAATTCTTAAATGTGATACTTTATCCCCTAGATGGTGAATGTGTAGTGTAATTGGAGGCTGTGTATATACATGTAATTAAGTGTAGTGGGTTACAAGGTACTGCATTGGAAAAAGTCTGTTTCTCAGTTTGGTCAAACAGTCATAAAAGAACAATTGTTATGTACAGAATCAATGTATGTTTTTAAATGTGATACTCCACTGGGGGTTGCATGAGGATTGCAATCAGAGGCTGTGTATTTAATTGTACATAAGTGTTAATTGGTTCTTCTAATTAAGGCAAGCATTTCTTGTAATGTGTTAATCCTTGAAGGCTTTGGCAAAGACATCACAGTAAAATGAACTTGTGTGAGTTACTGGCTGTTGTATTTTTGTTTACTATCTTCACTCATTGTAGTTGTGTTGCTAAGTGGTCACTGTATATGTCTGGCCACTTTGTATGACCTATCATGGTTTTGTAGCAGTGTACTGTTCACTTATTATTTGGACTATGGGGGCAGATGTGAGTGTTATGGGTTCTTTTGTATCCAACTGTGCATGCCGGCCCAGTTATGGTAGGTCTATCAGCAGCATATGTTAGTATGGGCATTTAGAGACTTGTATGCATATATATATATATATATATATATATATATATATATATATATATATATATATATATATATATATGGGTCCACTTTGTAATTTTGAAGTACTGAAATCTCGAATTATATACACACACACACACACACATATATATATATATATATATATATATATATATATATATGTGTGTGTTTTTGTCTTTCAGCTTTTCCCGGTTAGGGGTTACCACAGCGGAACTCCGGTCTGCTAATGATTAGCAGTTGTTTTTTATGGTGTCAAGTTGCCAGCCCGACGCCCAGCCTTCAATGAAGGCACGCCCATTCAACGCATGTCTTTCGAATGCCTACTCGACCACGGGGAGGATATGCAGACTCCACACAGAAAGCACTCCCAATTCAAGCGGAGAAATGAACGGGAGAACCTCTTGCTGTGAGGCAACAATGCTACCGCTGCACCACTGCAGAAGTCATATACATATATATATATATATAGATATACATACATATATGTATATATATATATATATATATATATATATATATATATATATATATATATATATATATATATATATATATATATATATATAGATATAGATATAGATATATATATATATATATATATATAGATATATATATATATCTATATCTATATATGTATATGGGTCCCCTTCAACTGATCAAACGTTTACAAGTTCGAACCACATATAGCCGAGACCATATGTTTGAACTTGCAAAAATCCGATCGGACTGAATGGAGATCTCCGTACAAAGCAGAAAGGGAAGATTTCCCATTTCTGCAATGTAGTGAGATCTCAGAGTTGGTATATTTAAGTAAGTGGGGGTGTGGGGAGTGCATGCAGGGGGGCATAGCCCCCCTGCTGTAGATGTTTAGGTTTGTGTTTTATTGTTTTTTGTGTTTCTACTTCTGTGTTCGAACATTTATGAGTTCGAACATATGGTCTTGGCCATATGTGGATGTGGTTCGAACTTGTAAATGTTCAATCAACTGAAGTAGATCCATATGTAGATCCATATGTATGTATGTATATATTTTTATCTATATCTAATATATATATATATATATATATATATATATATATATGTATATATATATATATATGTATATATATATATATATATATATATATATATATATATATGCTAGTATTTCTTAGTAATATATCAGTACATTGTTTTATATATATATATATATGAATCTCCACACATATCTGTCTGTTTCTCTCTCTCTCTATATATATATATATATATAAATCTTATTTCCATGTATATATTTGTAGATAATCATTCCTGATTGCACAGTTTGTCTTTCCTATTGTAAACTGACTGTACTGCATGATATGTTGTAAAAAGCATCCTAACATCCCACAGCTGAGATGGCCTACTCCTAAATTGCTGTGACTATGGTGTATAGCATCCTGGGTTCAAGAGTGAGCATGGCTGAATACTTTGTTGCTGGCCAGAAGAAGGGCTGCTGGATGCAGAGTGATTAAGTCACTTTTAAGCTGTTATAAATGGGATTTCATGGGTATGCATGGCCCTAAGTGCCACTAAGACACAATTAAACCAATAGGCACTTAAAGTGCATAGGCTTCACTTGCTGACACACAAATCCACTTAGCAGGGCTTAAACCAGCTCAGCAAAGCTTAAAGCTGCTAAGGATTGCTTATATTGTCATACTTAAGCAATCCATAGCTAGTTTCAGCAAAGCTGTGGCAGGCTTAGCTGGCTGCAAACAATTATTTAATAAATAGAAACATTTTTTACATTTCCATATGGCATTTTCCCAGCCCTACACTACCATACATGTGGCACATGACATACAAATACAATTTCAATTCATAAAAATTAATTTACAACTGGTTCCACACATAAAACATATTAACTAGAGCTGGGATTTGAACCATGCATGTTTTGCATGCTAGACCAGAGCTCCAACCACTACAGTATATCAGCAATGAGGATATTTTTTTCTTAACAATTCTATTTGACTCTCAAATTTCTTTTAAGCTGGGCTGAGCAAAGCTCCCCAGTGTGCAACCCCCCTGCGCTTTGCTTAAACTTTCTTTTTTATTGTAAAAAAAATAAAAAAAGAATTTTAAATTATTACATATATTTATCAGCAGGTTGCAGGCATGTGGGGCAGGGATCTTGCCATTCCAGGGACAATTATATACTGTGCAGGCTACTTCTTAGGGATTGTGTGCTTACTTTTTTTTTTATTTCAATGTCCACAAACACTGACATGCTCAGTTTTACATTTCAGTGTCCATGGACACTGAAATAATGCATAATATTAGAGCCAGGTTCTAATATTATGCTACTTCCTTGTTTGGCTTGTTTGCTGTATGGCACTTACTGAGTGCAGGGGGCATGTTTAAGTGTCTGTGCAGGACTTATACATGCCCCCTGCACTCATAAATGGATCGTGTATTCCTACACCTACATGATCCATGTATGAGTGCAGGACTTATACACACCCCCTGCACTTGTACATGGATTGTGTAGGTGTAGGAATACAGCAGTGCGCCCTCATTAATATGTACGGTGTGCTGCTGCTGCTGCTGTATTCCTACATGGAACAGTCCATTCAAGAATAGAGTATTCTTGCATGGACTGTTCATGAGTCTGGGGGATTATTTGATATTATTTACAAGGGTCAAGAAATTAATACTAATAACTTGATTTCCACTTTACACTGAATACTAACATCTGATCTTCGTGTTTTGAATGGTAAGCTTTGGAATTTTATTACCAAAGAACATCAGCGTACTTTAACTCATCGCTGTAAAAAACAGCTTATTCTTTTTATTTCAAAAACCTTCTGGCCTTTTCACTGGGAACTATTTACTTGGAAATTCATAGAGTTTTTTTAACTCCCAATAGAGAAGCTAAATTTAATAACATTTCTGAAATTAAATGTTGGAGATGTGAAACATTTTTTAATGCTAACAGGATACATATGTTTTTTTGATTGTCCTAGATTATCTATCTGAATTTTAGTGAAAGATACAGAATTTTTTTAAAACACTGTAGTCTGATTCTTTTATACTTACAAAAGATTTAATTTTATTTAATGTTGTAGAAATTAAAATTCAGAAAAAATACTTTTTCTATTTAACTTGGATAATTATTGCTGTAGCCAGAAAGCCCATCACAAAGAAAAGGAAGAAATATTTATCACCACAAATTGAAGAGCATCTTTTATCGCTAAAGGATACTGTTATTAAAGAAATAACAACCAAAAGAAATAGAATTTTTCCTAACAACCTTGAAGATAATCCTTGTTAAAAACTTTTGCCCTCATTGAAACTTTCTCATCATAATTCCAATTATATTAATGGATAGTTAAATCAGAAATTTGCTTGTGTTAATGGCATATATTCTACCCCCAAGCATTTTGTATAAAATGTTGATATTTTATTTCTTTTTTTCTCCTTTATTTCTTTATATTTCTTTTACCGAATTATGTATCTTCATATTTAATATATAAAATGTGTGCATATTATTGTTAAATTTTATCGTATATTAATAAAGTATTTAAAAATCTATGCCATTAATATAATTAAAAATTTAATTAATAGATTCATAGATTCATAGGAGGTTATTAGGCTAGTGGCCCTAGAGCCCTTACAAGCCATGTTAATCCCAAACTGCCCCATTTGCCCTTATTAAGTAAATGTATTTTGCAAAGCTAGTCTATAGTCAACACTGACTCCCCATATTCATGAGTGGCATTGGTGTCACCCCAGGGTTGAATTTGCGGTCTCCCATCCAGTTGTCCAGGTTGTGCTTGAAAAGGGCTAGTGAGGAGCTCTGCTTCATATGAACTGGAAGTTTGTTCCAGAGGACTGACAGTCTCTGAGAGACATATTTGTCTCTCCAGCATGCTCTGTTAATGTCACAGGCCAGGTAAAGATCCCTAGAGCGAGTGACTCTTGTGCTATTAGATTTGTGTATGTGAAGCATATTCATATGGGCAAAATCAAGGACTGCCCTGTAGGCCAGGCATAAGTTTTTTTTTCTGTGCCTAGCTATTCATATCAATTGTAAGCAACTTCTGTAATTTTTTTTAAAGTTTTTGTCTGTTTTCTCTGAATTTGAAGTTACAGCTATTAATTGAACTCTTGCAGTTTGTACATCATTTCATATGCTTTCTTTTTGTTAAGTGAATTAATCAGCATTGCTGTATTTATTTGATGTGTTTGTTCAGTCACTCTTCAGAGTTACAACAAACAGGTAGCTTTAGCCAGGTGTGTGTCTTCTGGAGCTCGTAGTGGTTATTCTGATGGTAGGAGGATAGTTATGGCAACTCTGCAGAGGTAAACAGTACTGGTTAGCGCTTTAGCTGTTTTGCATTGGTCCTGTCATTTTTTCCTGACTATTTCTATTGCATGAGCTGTGAATAATTGTTTTTTTTTTTCGAAGACTCATAGAAGCTGTGCTGCTATGCACAAGGTAAAAGACAGGGAGCCATTGTTATTTACTTATTTAACTGGGATAATCCAGCTGGACATGAAAACCATTTTTAGTGGAGTCCTGGGGAGAAAAGCTCCAGGTTACAGATAAGTGGCATATAATAAACACCAAAATGATTACAAGAAAAGAGTAACAGATTATTTGATATACAAGTAATTTATATTATATAGTCCTATCACCTATACTCTGTATCTTACAGACTGCTGAGAGGTGACCTATGAATAGCATACAAGGCATCCTCTGACCCAGTGCTGGCATCAGAAATACTCAGTCTAGGGATTTAAACCTCTTCTGATACATCAATAGAATGGTTTGTAGGAGCAAGTATATCTCACAGAAGATACAAGTGCTCTGGAACAGATTCCCCAGCCACGTAAAACAAAGTTTATCCCTGCCATATTCAAGTGCAACTAGGATCTATGGATGGGAAACAGATTTACCCCAGGACTTCCCCCTTGCCTACTAATAGGTTCATAGGTTCATACTAGGCTATCTGCCCTAGGGCATTTATAAGCCTAGCCACAGTGTGTTTGGCTTTCGCCACCCATTTTAAATTAATTTTGCTATGCCATAATGGACAGCAGCAGCTCCTAAATGATTTATCCCATGTATTCATCCCTTTAGATTATCTATGGCATGATCCCAGTTATTCTCATTGGAGTAATATATAATTCTCCACTTTGTAATGGGTAAGGCCATTCTATAACCAAATGGGATAGGTTATTTCGAGCACAAAAAGAGAAACTGGATAGGTTTAACATAGCCACTATGGGTAGCTAGCCTAGTACTTACCTATGAACCTATGGATTATTGTAAAGTACAGTAAAGTTTAACATTTTTGTATTGCAAGTACATATCTACAAACACAAGAATTATGAATTATTTCAACACTCAGTAAGTTCAGAAGATTTGTGGAGTAACACAAGTGCAGAACCAAGTCTTTTTGTAGGTGTAGGTTAAGTTCTGCTTTGAATGTCCTTATTATGTATCTTATGGACAGTGGAAGAGAATTCCATCTTTTTGAAACTGAGTTAGAGTATAATGAATCAGCAGTTATGTTAAGGGATTTGGTTACAGTTAGGAGCGTTTTGTCAGTGAACATTAAAATTCTATTTCGTGATATGGGAGTATAAGATTTTTAAGACTAGGGCACTGTTGTGGACTATTAAATAATTTATGAACTACTTGAAGTTGGGCAAGTGAGATAATATGTGAGAGTTCTAGCCAATTTAAGTGTTTGAGTGATGTACAGTCATGGGGTTTATACGACATCTTAGCAGCAAACTTAGCAATTTTATGTTAACATTTGAACAGTTTAAGGTTTGTGGAGTTATTTAAGTTTGCAAAAAGTGGAGAAGCATAGATTAGTGCTGAGAGTAGGTATCCTGTAATAATGCTACAGTGGGCAGCATCAGCGAGGAATTGTTTGGCTCCATACAAAGTGCTAAGCTTTTGATGTGTCTTTTTAATGGCTTGAGCTATGTGATAATTAAATTTAAATTGTTCATCTATGGTGACTCCTAGTAATGTGGTATGTGTCATTTTTCAATTTGAGTGATGTTTTTAACAGTAATAGAGAAGGTATGTTTCAGGGAGTCAAATTGCTTAGGGGTGAAAAGCATTAGTTTTGTTTTTGGTATTTAATAAAAAGTTGGGAATTATCTAGTCAAGTTTTGGGAGAAGTGAAAGATTGTTGGGTTATTTGCTATGGGATAGACTATCAGAGCAGCAAATTAGTCATCAGCATGCTGGACTTTAGAGGCATGTGAAGAGGCAGTGTGTAAGTAATTTATGAACAGGCTGAAGGGTAGTGGACTTAGTACTAATTGTTGGAGTACACCAAGGGACATTGGGATGAAGGAAGGAGGAATATTTGTTCTCCCACTTGACTGCCTTCTGCCATTTTGTTAGGCAGCTATGGAGACATTTAAGGGCACAGTTGTTGAGACCTAGTAAAGAAGGTTTATACAAAAGTTTTTTTATGATAGGCTGGGTTGAATGCCTTGAATAGGTCAAGAAAGAGGGCAGATACTCAGTTGTTTGAGTTTCTGTGGAAATATATTGCTGAAGCTAAGATGGGTGGTAGTGGTACTGTGGTGTAGTCTAAAGCCATGCTGGTTTGGAGAGAGCAGATGCTGTTCTTGAAGGAATTACATAATTTGAGATTTAACACATTTTTCAAGTGTTTTTGAATGGGTTGATGGGAAAGCTGTGGGTTGGAAGTCTGAGAGTCCAGTAGAAGGGCCATCTTTATGCCGAGGTATGATGTAGTGTCATTTTTTCCAAAGTTAGGTTACATAACTATGTTTAATGGTGCGATTAATTAAGAGGGATATTTAGAGTGCCACTGCCTCATCAGTAGTCTGTAGGCATTCTGATGGTACGTTGTCAGGGGCTAAGGTTGTGGGTTTTAGTTTGAGGTGGCATTTTTTCACAAGGGTTGTAGGGACTGGGATTAAAGAAAAAATGGTTATGTTCTTTAGGATTTTGTGTTGGTAGTGGGGGGTCAGTTGTGGTGGTGTTAGAGAAGAAGGTGGCTACTCTGTTGATAAAATATGAACAGACCTGAGAGGTTAGGGATACATATTGTGTAGGGGTGGAAGGGCTTGTTAGGATTGATTGGGATTCAATAAAAAATTATTTATTGAAGCCAAAAAATGTTTTGAGTTTGAGATTTTATATTTGTCTTGAAATTTTGTATAATAGGATTTTTTATTCGCTTCTCACCTGATGTTTCACTTGTTTTTTTTTTAGCTGCCTTAACAGCAGTGGGTTTGTGGGAGTTTTGTTTTGCCTTCATAATCTCTATGCTTTATCTCTGTCATTCATAAGTTTTTTAGTATTCCTTGAAAGCCAAGGAGGGGGATTAGCTTTAATTCTTTTTGCTGTGTTTAGGGTTAATTTGTTAATTATATTAAGGAAAGTGCTGTTAAATTCAGTGATGACTTCATCTAGGTGTAGCTGTTTGAGTCTATTCAATTAAGAAACTGTAGGTCACAGATAAGATTTTCAGTAATGAACCTGAGTAAGTTTGTTTGATGTTTGAAGGATATTAATGTCTCAAAAGCACGATGCATGGATTGGGAAAGGAAGAAACTAGGCACAAGCATATAAAAACAATCACAATTTAATCCACATAAAGCACTTTTCGTCACAGTAAGTACTGTGACTTCTTCAGATGAATAATACAAAAAAGCTCCTACCATTATATAGTAGAACTAAGTCTTCAATGATACAATTAAATAATTTGTTAATTAATAACTTCTCCACAAGGTAACATCTAGTTTCTTCCTTTCCCAGTCCAGTGCATCATGCTTTTGTGGTATTTTACTTCTCAGTTTGTGGATATTGATGTCTGTTGTCTAGTTAGATAAGTTACTAGGTGCTCACTGAAGGAGTTAGCTAAAGTCCCATGGAATTTATAATTCTTAGGACTGGATACAAGAATCCAGTCTCGTATGGTTTCTTCTTTTGTTTGTTTATGGAACCTTGTAGGAATATTGATTAGTTGGGTAAAGTTTTATGTTACTGGTTGGATTATCAGAAGTAATGGTGCCCCAATGTATGTTGATATCACCTAGGACTACAGGTTCTTGCCTGATGGTGGTAAATAGCCAGTATAAAATATTTTCTGAAGTTGAGATATTTTTGCATAGAGGTATATATAGTGCAGCTATGACTTTATTTTTTGAGTTTATTTTAAATGAGATTATTAGTAGTTTGCCATCATGAAATGTTAGGATGGATATATGTTAGGATATACTTTTAACACCTACTCCACCTGCTCTCTTTTGTTCTGTGACTAGACTTAGTATATTATAACCTGGGGAGAGAATTTGTTCATTATTTCTGATTTTAGCCAGGTTTCAGTAGTAACTAGAACATCTGGGGAGTAGGTTGCTAGCCAGGCATGGAGTTCTGTGAGTTTGTTTTATTATAAGACTCTTGGAAGCTGCACTCCTCTGCACAAGCTTAATAACATGCAATGTAATTTTTTGCTGCATTTGTGTCCAGTAAACAGGAAACTGCATTTATTCTACTGCACTTAAAGTCACCTAGCTATTTAAATCAGTGAGTGATTTCTGCCATTTTTTCTGCATTTTAACGTGTTTTCTCTGAATTTGAAGTGAAAGCTATTAACAGAAGTCATCTTACAGTTTCCACTGCATTTCAGGTGTTTGTTTGTTATTAAATGAATTTGTCAGTGTGCATTTATTTGCTGTGTTTTTAGTCACGTTTCAAAGATACAACAATCAACCCCCATGATCCATGAACAAATATTTTCCATGCAGGAACAGTGTAGCTGCTCCTGCATGGAAAATGGCCACCTCGCAATCCAGGTACATGCTGTTTTGACGTGCACGAGTGCTGTAACACTGCTTCTGTGCAGGATGCTAATCACCTCATTTGCTGGTGAAAACCATGCAAATGAGGTGAATTAACGCTTCACCAACCTGTCGGGTCTCCGTGCAGGAACAGTGTTAGTTGCGGAAATGTATTCAGTTACTAACCGAATACATTTCTGCAAAAAACACAACGGAGGCATATCAGCTGTCAGTAAAGTATGTGTTAGAGTGGTTATGCATGCCAACAGCGAAATATATGGCCATTGGCATGCAAAACTGTTCAGTATGTATAAAAAAATAAACTTTTATTTTTGTTGGCCAATCTCGGCCATGGAATGTGTGGGAAGTGGCACGCAAATGGGAGGGGGCAGGAAATAAAAAACAGGGGGGAAAACATGATTATTATGGAAAACAGCATTCTGATATTATAGTCAATGGCATGCAGAAAGTAAACAATGGCAGGGAACAGTGGTTGCTAAGGGGAAATGCTCATGTTTAGTGCAGTAACTAGGTATTAAGGCAGTGAGATATGTTAATGAGGGGACTTACACTGAATCACAAATTTCTTCTAAGTGCTACACTGCACTTAACCGTGTAGGTGCTCTACTACCACCGTGTAGACAGGAGGAGCAACTAACTTAAAAAGGGGGTGTGTCATGCTTGCTTTAAGCACATTGGAGCTCTGTTGGCCAGGTTGGTGCTTATCTAAGCACAGCTAAGCAAGGGGGTGTGTCTGAGGCTGTATAGTCTTATTCCATGAACGGAGGAGTGTGTTCATGGCCAGGGGAGGGCCATTTCTTGCTGTTTACATTAGCTAAATGGGTCTGGGTGGTGTGCTGGGGATTAAACAGGAAGGACATAGCAAAAATAAAAGGAAATAGCAGAAGAAGGGAAATGCAGTACAAATAGCAATATGGGATACTGCAACACACAATGAGCCATTGAAAGCACTCATTAATACAGCTGGCAGGTGGCTGCATAGTTGAAAATGGGAGGAGATGTAAAAAAATAAATAAATAAAGGGCAACAGCACAATAAAGGAGAAATTAAGTAGAAATCACTAATATGGGACTCTTGCGACTAACAATGGTCAGGCAAAGCACATAATAATACAGCTGGCAGGTGGCTGCATAGCTGAAAGTGGGAGGAGATGTAAGTAAAAATAATTAAAAAAAAGGCAACAGCAGAATAAAGGCAAACATGCACAAATTACCACTAATGCCTCTAACACTCACAGTGGCTAATTTAAAGCCATGAGTAATATAGTTGACAGTTGGAATGTATCATAAATCCAATCACACAGGCAACAGTTGCAGCACACCACTATAAAGTATGCAAACACCCCTCAGTCTGGTTTATCCCACAAACTCTGCACCTTTGGAGTAAACCTGGGAATTTCAACTGACAAAATGCTAGTGGCTGTCATTGCTTTGACACATCAGTATGTGCTGGAGGATGACGGTGGTGAGGAGGATAATGCTGACAACCGCCCCAGTCTCAGGAGGAGGAGAAGAGTCTTCAGAACCAGGGTAACCTATCAGGGGCTACATGACCTGGAGATAGTAGAGCACTATAGGGTGGACAGGGGCATACTGTAACAAATTGTGGAGCTATACCAGCTTTGCCTCACATCCAGAATGAACAGAGGGGAACCCATCCCAGTGGATACTAAGGTATGTGTAGCCCAAAGAATACTAGCTACAGGTACATTCCAAAGACCTACTGGGGATATAATGAGGGTGTCACTGGCATCTGCATCCAGAGTCCTTCACCAGTTCCTGGATGCCATGCTACCAAATACCCATGACCATATATACTTCCCCAACATCCACAAGGAATTGACCAGCAATATGAGTCTCTTCCACCGTGTAGCTGAATACCTGGAGGTCCTGGGTGCTATAGACTGCATGCACATCCACGTCAAGGCACCACCCAGTGAGCAGGGTAGGGTCTACATAAACAAGTGGTTTCCCTCCATCAGCTGCCAGGTTGTGTGCAATGCCCAGGGTATTATCATGAATGTGTGTGCTGGCAGCCCTGGATGTTACCACAACTCCCACATCTGGCATTCCTCACAGCTGTAACAGGGATTTGCCAGAGGGGACATCCTGTATGGCCATCTGGTGGGGGATGCTGGCTATGCACTGGAGCCTTGGATGATGACACCCATCAGAAATGCACACACACCCATGCAAGAATGCCATAATGAGGCACTCGCACAAACCAGGATCATTATAGAGCAGGTGCTTGGGATGCTCAAGTCGGGTCTATATTATAACATCGAAATCCACAAAGATCGAATGTTATAATATCGACCCCATAATGTCGAACGCTGAAAACAGCGAAGGTGCAGGACACCGAATTCTTTCTCAGGGAAAGAATTTGGTAGTCCATTGCTGTGGTTTCGCTGTTTTCAGCATTTGATATGTTGGAACGTTACAGGTCGGGTTCAGGTAAGTGCATGATTGTGTGTATGTTAGGGTTAGGGGGCGGGTTAGGTGCGTTAGGGTTAGGGAGTGGGTCAGGTAAGTGTGCGGTTGTGTGGACGTTAGGGTTAGGGCACGGGTCAGGTAAGTGTGTGGTTGTGTGTAGGTTAGGATTAGGGGGCAGGTTAGTTGAGTTAGGGTTAGGGCGCAGGTGAGGTGAGTGTGCGATAGTGACTGACCTAAGGGTTAGGGTTGGGTTAAGGTAAGTGGATAGCTAGTAGTATATGTAAAGTTTAGTTTAGGTTTAGGTGTAGGATTTTAAGTGTATGTGTGTGGATTGCTGTTTTTTGTGTGTGTTTGTGTTGTATGCATGTTTCTCGGAATAGCAAATTTTTTTCCCTGGGAAAAAATTTGCTATTCTGACTGTTCAATGTTTTCAGATTTCGGTGTTTAGGGTTCGATATTATAACATTTGATCTTTGTAAATTTTGATGTTATAACATAGATCCACTCAAGTCATGGTTCTGCTGCCTAGACATATCTGGTGGAGCCTTGCAGTACTCTCCAATCACATGTGCACACACATTCATAGCATGTGCCATGCTACACAATATGAGCCTGCAGAAACAGCTGCAGCAGGAACAGGATGGGGAAGGGCCACACAGCCCCCCACCTTTGCCAAGGTCCAACCAGTCATAGAGGGACTCGGATGAGGAACCCTCCCCCTGAGCCAGACCCTGAAGGCAGAAGGAGGCATGCTCAGTATGGCCTGGCCTTGGCAAAGAGGCAGCGCATAGCACACACACTGACACTGTAGGCACCCAGGGACTGACACCTCCCCCTACTCGCACACACAGTAAAAAGGGATGACACACACATCACACTACCTGTAACTTAACATGTATAGGCAGTGTACTGCGTGCATCCAATATAGGCAGCCCTTAAGCTCCATACAAATAATTGCCACAGGGACAACGTAAGTCAGTTACCTTAACAGTAAATTAATGTATCAGTATGTTTTGCTAGCATATGTATGGTATTGTTGCATGCATGCAAGGGAATGGGTTGGACTACTGGGATAGCAGCAGACAACAGACAGCTATGTGGGACAACAGAAAATGTCTGACAAATACTGGCCTCCCAACACTATGCAGTAGTACCCAAGGTGGCAAATCCCACTGCAGTATATATGTGGGGCCAACTAACTTGGGGAGCGTCATAGCTCACAGCCATTGATGTCAGTGTGGGGTCCCATACCTACCCCTCAGACCCACACAGCAGGTCAGCTGTAGAAAACCAAAGAGAAATGTCTGGAAAAGCTCCACAAATGGCAGCAATGTGGAATCACCCCCCCCCCCCACACACACACACACACAGACCCATACAGTCATAGCACAGCAGGTCTTGCAGTTGCAGTAAGGCTCTGAAGGGTAACAAGTCTGACATACAAATGTATGCCATTACAATCTCACCTGTGCTCTTTACTGATATGCCTGTAGTCCCCAAGACAGGACAAAATAATATGGTAAATGGAATAAAAATGTAAAGCAAATATCAGCACAGTCTCTGCAAATGTCTACAGTTGACAGGTGTGCCCCCCATATACCCACAGAAATGCAGTAACATGTATGTTTGCAGGGTAATAGCAGCATAACACAGATTTGTAGGGCTGTCCCAATACACATGAAAACATGTTGCATGTGCTCAATATGCAGGGGTCAATGAGCTATGTCCATATGTGGTCAATACTGTCAGGATCTGGCCAGCATGTTCTCCTGTCATCTTGTACTGCCCTGTGCAGATAACTGCAGTGCCAATGATTATGCATGTCAGTGACACCCATTGCTCTGCAACTAACATACCTGAAAGTCACAGTGCTATCTGTAATATACTACACATATAATGGACTTCTTGGGGGCTGTGTAGCTGAGGTGCTAGGGCTTTTGTGAATAATCATGCTTCTTGATACTATCACCAGTGGTCATTGTCAATATGGCTTTTTCCCTTGTTTTATGTCTGCTTTTGTATATAATGGACATGCCTACACAGTACAATGCAGTCTGTACCCACACCCATAACACCAAACCTCTGACAGCACTATGTTTGAACAAGGGCACCAGTAAATGTGGAACAAAAGCACAATGATAGGCATGTGTGGTAAATATTACCCTGACATACTGAGAAAGTTGGTAGGGTGAGGGGTTTGCAGTAGTAGAAATTGTCTGAAGGTTATGTTGGCTGACACTATAATGTCTGTCAATATTTTGTAACATCACTCTTCAATTACACTGAAGTAACTTGCCATAAAAACACATGCTTATGCAGACTGGACAAAACCTTCAAGCAAATTACTGGAGCCACCACGATGAGTAAAAATTTTCTTTAATTTTAGGAATAAAACAGCTTTTTCACGCAGCAAAAAAGCGCTTCATCAGGTTACAACAATTCATATAAGAACTTCTGCTTATATACTAAATCCACACCTATAAAACAAGCCTTGTGGCGGGAAGCAGTTCTAATTAATCAGTATGTATCAATTTAATATAACTGTGCAACCTTGTAGCTAATAGTTTTTCATGTATATAAAAGATTCATATAACTTACAACATTAATTCTAACAAAAATATATACATAAAATCCAACATTATATCCAACAGACTGGACAAAACCTCCAGCCAAACACCTGGACAATCTTCCAAAAAATGTACAGCAGACAGGTATGGCTATACCAGAATATCACATCTCAGGTTACACAGATACCACAGAAGCAGAAGATCCCCAGCCAGTATATCAACAAGTTTCTGGACTATAACTCAACTGGCTGCAGCCACACCTCCCAACTGGTCTTGTTGGGCAAGAATGTACATTGCTGCCATTATAATATCAGTCTACATATCATACGACTAGTATTCCTCTGGTAAAGCACTGTGATGATTTGAGGATGTCTGACACTAGGTAATGACACAATACATTCCACTGTCAGAATACAGATATGTCAAAAAATGTCTGCCAAAACAAACCATTACCCCGAGGAAAGTCCTCTGTATCTCTGAGAGGTATGTCTGTAACACACAAAACCCTGCACCAGAGTACACTTATCTCTGGAATGGAGTCCCACTCTAACTGTACAAGGTCACACTGGGCATGCTCCTACACTTAGGGAATCACATTACATGTTGGAACCTACATTGGTCTATATGACTATATTGTGTAGATATAGCTGTGCATACAGACAGCTATGTACACCTTAACTCTCCCTACACACACACATCAGACTGGATTACCCTCAGCTAGCTGTAGGTGCCCCATATGTGATATATCCCCATCTGTTGTGTGTGACACACGTGCAGACATATATGGCCAACAGATAACTATATATGTCAAGCATACACACACGTAGATGTGGGGAAGTGAGAGACAGACAGTGATAGACAGAGAGACACAGGAGGACAGACACAGCAGAGTGGGTCACACACATGGGTACCCTGAATGACATACAGTGATGTCCTGCTGTGGACACTGGCATACTGGTATTAAACAGTGGCACATGCAAGTATAAAAGGTGAGCCCCAAAGTGTAATAGCACTGAGGTTGGGGTGTTATCACCTGCCTGTGTGTGTGTCTCTGTAGGTCTAAGTATTAGCAGACTGTTCCCACTCAGTAAACTTCACATTGGCCAACTGCACAAGATCTGCTGCTGTTATTCAACTTAGAAGTACCATTGGACGCCTGCTACCCCTCTAAGTTCTTTAGCACTTGTGATACTTGCATAACACTATAGTACAAGTAACTAGATAGTTAGAAGTTCTAAACCTAATACTGGCAACTGTGTGTATGTGTGTGACAGTTGTGTGTGCAAGACTGAGGGATTTGTTTGTTCATTTGTAGGAGAAACAGTTTTATGCCATTCCCACCCACAACACTTCCCACTGCCCTACTTTATTAGTCCTGCTGATGTCATTCCCCATATCAGTACCTATGCCCAGCTATCAGCTCAGTAACTTCTGTAGCTTGTGCAATAACTGTGTAGCACTATGGTACAAATAACTAGTTAGATAGGGGTTCTAGTTTCGCATCTGGCAAATGTATGTGTGTAAGTGTGCCTGCTTGCAGAATAATGTATTTTGATAAGTTTAACACCCATTGCCCTACTTTATCAGTCCTGCTGATGTCATTCCTCTTATATGTTCATAAGTGTGTAGTAGGCTAATGGCCCAGGAGCCTTTACAAGCCTCGCCCATAGAAGAGCCCTGCCATTGTGCCACCCAATGTTACTTCCCAGTGCTTGTATCAAGTAGAGCCACTGCAGTGATCCTTGGGGTGAACTGTCTATTACCCATCCACTCATCAAGATTTAAGTGAATGTCGTCAGCTAGGTGCTCTGCATGACATGTATGGGAAGTGTATTCCAGAGCATGTGTAGTCTCTTGATGAAGGACCTGCCCCATCAGCATGTTGTGCCGATTGTGGTAATAAGGTAGAAGTCTCTGCAATGTGTGGTGTGGAGGGATTGGGATGGCTTCATATGTAAACCAAAGAAAGAGAAAGCAGTAGGAGAAAAACGATGCACAAAGTCCACTTGAAATTTCCAAAGCAATAAACGCTTTATTTAATGCTGCGTTTTCATCCAAAAGACTTCATCAGATAAAGTTTTTAAAAATCAAAAATTATATAATTTTAACAAATTAATAAATGAATTTAAATGTTTTTTTTAAATAAAACTTTTGATTTAGTAAATATTTATTAAGACAGCGGATTTTAACCTTTTAACTGAATGAGTATGAATGTATTAACTAGCACGAGACATAATACTGAAATTTACTTGGTCTTTTATTTTAATTGGAAACCTAATATGATTGGATAAGAATAATACAAACTTGTATAAAATGTTTTGATTTTTAAAAAATGGCACTTTATCTGATGAAGTCTTTTGGATGAAAACGCAGCATTGAATAAAGCGTTTATTGCTTTGGAAATTTCAAGTGGACTTTGTGCATCATTTTTCTCCTACTGCTTTCTCTTTCTTTGGTTTTTGTGATTGTTGAGAAGCTGGCCGTAGGGATATTTTATGGCTTCATATGTAGCATTTCTAAAAGAGCTGGGTCAGATATGGCTTTGTAAGTCAAGCACAGATAGCCTTTAATTAGGTGATATGACATTGAGAATAGCTGGAGTCTTCTGAGTCTGTCTGTGTAGGACACGTGTTTAATGCCCAGGAATCTCTTTGTGAGGTATTTGTGTGGCCTCCCCAGCTGTTGCAGGTTTCTAGTGATGTACATGTCAAATGGGCCATAATACTGGATGTCTTCCTGGATGCAAAACCCTTGATAATGTGATGTGCCACATAGAGGGAATTCTTGACTACAGTGGCAATGTGGTAGTTGAAGGAGAAGTTGCTGTCAATCATCTCTTATAACGCCTACAGTGTTCATTGGGCTCCCACTGATGTGTTACTTACTGGGAACTGAGTGTTTTACCAAAGGGGATGATGATGCATTTTGTGATATTAAGTTTCTGGCCATGGTTTACACACCAGTCATTGGGTCAGTGAGGCTTTTCTGTAGGATGTCTGCATCCCTTGTGGCATTAATGATGGCTTCTAGCTTGCAGTCCTCTGTGAACTTGGTCAGCCAGAGTTCCTCTGTGTTGGGCTGCACTCCTGAGAAGTAGATGCTGGACAGGAGACTACCCAGTACTGATCCCTGTGGGACTCCAGTCGTGACTGCTTGCCAGTCTGACCTGGAGTTTGCCACTGTCACACTGTGTGTTCTGTGAACCAGTTTATAACCCGCCTACTGATATAGGGGCTGATGCCTAGTTTGGTGGGTTTATCAATAATTCTGACTGAGGGATGGTATCAAAAGCCTTGGCCAGATAGAGGTAGGCTGCATGCAGTGCCTTGCCATCATACACAGCCCTGGTGACTCACTCAAAGAAGTCAACCAGGTTGAGCAGGCATGATCTGCCATTCACAAAGCCAAACTGTGTGGGGTCCAGAGTTAGGAGATAACCAATATCTTTGTCAGTCAGGTTCCTTTTGATGCAGTCCATACCTGTACATTGTAGACACATCAGGCTAATGGGACAATAATCCCCAGGGTCTGTAGTTGCTACCCCTTTATGGAGAGAGATGACTGTAGCAGTGCGCCATTTTGGAGGGACAAAGCCTGAGGTGAGGCTGTGACCAAATAGGGCACACAGATGTGGTGCCAGGTCTCATTGTGCGTCATGTAGAACACAGCCACAGATATTTTTGGGTCTCATGGAAGCTGTATTCTTGTCTGTGGACAATGCAGGTCTAACCTGGGCCACAGTAATGCTGGGTGCCTGGCATTCATCTGCCATTGTGATTGTTCCCTTATGGTGGAGTGAGGGGTAAAGCTGGCACTGAATGTGTTGGCAAGACTGTTGCCAATATCTGTTGGCTCAGGATAGGAGTTATCATTGTGCAGTAACTCACAGCACGTGTGGGTATTGCTGTGGAGGCTGCTGGTATAACTATGAAAGGCTTTTGTTATTGTTGTCAGTGTCTGCTGCAATTCTGCCTTCATATCTGGCTGTAGATGATTCCATGAGGAATCGCAAGTTGTTGTGGGTAATAAGGGGGTTTACCAGTCTTGGGACACCAGCTTTTTCTGCAGTAGTGTCTTCCTTGTGTTGTACACTTTAGCAATGGCAGGGGACCATCACATTGGCTTCCAGTCTTTGGAGGACAACATCTTGGTTCTGTTGGCTATGGCTAGTACCATGCATTCATGTACATGTTTGTACAGTGCATATGTGTATGAGTTGACAGCCATGCAGCTATTTTCCATTGGCATGGGTGCAGTGAAGTCATCCACCCCTGTTTTTATGACTCCAAAGTCAGCTTTGGAGAGTTTTTTCAAGGTGGTTACCTTTGTGGGTGATGTGGGTGAGATGTGGATTGCCATGGTGATTACATCATGTTTGGATCTGACCAGGTACGGCTTGACTACTGTTGTTGAGCAACGGCCCCATATGTAAGTAATCAACACAGGTCAAGGTTGTTGCATCTTCTGCTGGGGGTCAGTATGAGCCGGTCCAGGGCAGTGGAACTGATGAATTTCAGGAAGTATTGGGCCAGTCTATTGGTGCTTGACTACTTTTTCCAGTTGACAGAGGGGTAGTTGAAGTTGCCTACTATGTCAGTGCTGGGTTGTACCTTGATAGATGCAATGGTGTTGAGGAATGTGAATTGACAGCCTAGGGACATGGATGTGGACCCATAGCAGGCTATGACCTGGATTGCACTATACCCAAAGTCAGTTGTATCTGAAGTATCTCTGATGCATTATGCTGGGATACTAGTCTGGAGGTGTGCATATCTGTTATGAATATGGAGAAAACCCCACCTGTGGAGCTGTGGTCCATGTTTTGGGGCTGACAGTTGTGGAATGTGTCATAGCCTGTTAGCGCAGGGCTGCTGTCTGCTGCTGTAAACCAGGTCTCTGTTACATCACAACTGTCAATGTTCTCCATTTTGAGGAGTGCTTTGAGTGACTGCATCTTGAGAGTTAGATGTCTACTGTTGAGCAACATGACCCTCAGACTGCATTCATGTCTAGCTGTTATGGTGGTAATGTGATCTGGAACACTGCCTAAAAAGGCACTATAGGGATGGAAATAGGCTTAGCCAGTACCTGGAAATCCCAAGGAGACAGATGCATGCCATCTCTGGCAAGGCATTTAGGTCAATCAATCATGTTAGTAGAGAGAGACTGGATCCCCTGAGAATGACAAACAACACGTAAGCCAATGTTGAAGTCAATCATTTGTTGATAGTACTGGAGCATCATTCTGGGTGATGGTAGTATACTGCTCAAGGCTACTCTCATGCCTGCCTGGGCCACATAATCTGAGAGCTCAACCATGTTTCTTGTCATGTAGTTCAGGGAGGTGCAACTCAGGTCATTCACACCCATATGGATGATAACAGAGTGATACTTGCAGTTCTTGTGGAGTGACCTGACTGGGTGTGTCATGTGTTGGATGCTAGCATATGATAGACAGCTGGGTGTTACCTTCTCCATAATCAACCTAGTGAGTTGGACATCTATGTGCCTCAGTATTAAGTCACTCATGATTACTGTATTGGGCAAGGTCGTTAGCCTTAGGGGCTTAGGTTGAGGGGCACACTGTGTAGGTGACATATGTTTCCTTTGGCATGTGCTGTATTGTGGTGGCTGAGAGGGTGTCTGTCTTACTGGTCTGTGCTGGTGGGGTAAATGTCCATTGAGTGCCTCTGTGAAGGTGGGTGTGTGGTATGTGATTGTATGTCAGGGGTGTGATAGTGGGTGTTGTGGCAAGCTATGTGCTCTACATGGTGTGGTGCAGGTGTTGACCTTATCATCTTGACCAGCTAGTCCAGTCTTTGCTGGAGAGTGCATATTTCCAAATTTGGTGATATAGGGGTAACTCTCACAAGTCTGAGTGTTAGGAGTTTAGAGGAGAGGGGTGTTTGTGTACATGAGGCAGTTGCAACAGTGCCTAAGAATGGTCTAGTGCACCAGGTTAATGGGAAAAAGCACAGAAAACTGCCCTTCAATCATGCCAGGAAGGGTGGTCATGACTAAGTACTGGGGCTAATTCTGTGAGGAAAGATTACTGCTAATGGTTCCCAGGTGTGCTACATTTATTGATACAATAACCTGTTGAAAATGCTATTTGACGTGCAAGAGAGAAAGAACTAGCAAGATCTAAGGGAAAAACTGAAGGCAGACTTTCTGCCACCTGAAATATTTTACCTCAGGTGTGCAGTTATCAGCACCTTTAGCCAGTTGTTAGTCCAGTAAGCGCTGTAGCACATGAGTTAACTGCATAACACTGTAGTGCAAATAACTAGATAAGCAGGAGTTCTAATCTCAATACTGGCAAGTGTGTGTTTGTGTATGAGAGAATCAGATACTGTGTGCGTTATACCATTTTGAGTTGTGTACCACCCTTTACACTTCCCAGCACCCTAAGTTACTAGTTCTGTTGATGTCATTCACCTTACAAGTGCCTTTGGACTAGGTGAAATTGTATAAGCCCTGTGGCACATCTGATAACTGTGTAACACTATAGTAGAAATAGCTAGATAGGCAGGAGTTCAAATCTCAGTACTGAAAAGTGTGTGTGTGAGAATCATATACTGTGTGTGTTATACCATTTTATGTTGTGTACCACCCTTTACACTTCCCTCACTCTAATTTACTAGCTCTCTTGATATTATTCAGCATACAAGTACCTTTGGATGAGGTGAAATTGTATAAGCCCCGGGGTGCATCTGCTAACTGCGTAACACTATAGCAGGAATAACTAGATAGGCAGGAATTTTAGTCTCAATAATGGCAACTGTTTGTCTGTGTGTGTGTGTGTGTGTGAAAATCATACACTGTGTGGGTATACCATTTTGAGGTGTGTACCACCCTTTACACTTCCCCTCACCCTAATTTACTAGTCATTTTGATGTCATTCACCTTAGAAGTACCTTTGGAGCAGGGGCAATTGTATAAACCCTATGGCATATCTGATAACTGCGTAGCATGATAGTAGACATAACTAGATAGGCAGGAATTCTGATCTCAATACTGACAAATGTTTGTGTGTGTGAGAATCATATACTGTGTGGGTTATACAATTTTGTTCTCTGTACTACCCTGTAAACATCCCATCACCCTACTAGGGTGATGCCATTCACGTTAGAAGTACCTTGGGACTAAAAGAAATCATGTAAGCTCTGTGACACTTCTGATAACCATGTAACACTATAATAGAAATAACTAGAGAAGTAGGTGTTCTAATCACATTACTGGCAACTGTGTTTGTCTCTTTTGGTGAAGATCATATCCTGTTTGGCTGATACCATTTTGATTGGTGTACCATCCATGCCTGTTTACTACCTCCCGATGACATTGCTTTATATAGCATGGTAACGGCATCTGCCTCACATGCAGCATGTTAAACCATTGTGCAGGCCATACCAGTCCTCTCTACAGATGTCTATAGAATATCCAGATGTTTAAGTTCATAGGTTCATAGGTGTGTACTAGGCAAATGGCCCTCATCAGAGTTGACTATTGATGGAGCCTTTACAAGCCTAGTCCATAGGATTATGCTGGCATCATGCCACCCGACATTAGTTCTCAGTGCTTCTGTTGAGTAGAGCCACTGGAGTGACCCCTGGTGTGAATTTTCTATTTCCCATCCATTCAGCAAGATTTCTCTTGAAGAGGGCCAGTGAGGTGCTCTGTTTGACATGTACAGAAAGTCTATTCCATAGCATGGGCAGTCTCTGGGTTATGAACCTGTCCCTCCAACATGTTCTGATGATTGTGGTAATGAGGTTGAGGTCTGTGGAGTGTGTGGTGTGGAGAGATTGTGATTTCTTTAGATGTAGCATTTCTAACAGAGCTTGTTCAGACATGGCTTTGTAAATCAAGCAGAGATCACCTCTAACTAATAGTTGGAGTTGTTTGAGTCTGTCCATATAGGACAACTGTTTAAGGCCTAGGATCAACTTTGTGAGGTACTTTTGCAGCCTCCCCAGTTGTTGCAGGTGTCTAGTGAGGTACATGCCAAATGGGGCAGTCTACTTGATGATTAGCCTAATGAGGGAAGAGTAGAGGTTGACAATAATCTCATTCTTCCTGGATGCAAAACCCTTAGTATTGAGATGTGACATATAGAAGGGCTTTCTGACCACAGTGGCAATATGGTGGTCAAAAGAGAGGTTGCTGTCAACCTGTGTTCCCAGATCTCTTATAATGCCTTCTGTGTTCAGTGGGCCACCATCGATGTGGTAATTTATGGGAAACAAGCTTTTCCCAAAGGGGATAATGACACATATTTTGGCATTGAGCTTAAGGCCATGGTTCTCACAGCAGTCATTGGTCTCAGTGAGGCCTTTCTGCAGGTTATCAACATCACTTGAGGAATTAATGATAACTGTCAACTTGCAATTGTCTGTGAACTTTGTCGAACAGAGTCCCTTCGTGTTGGCCTGGATTTCAGAGAAGTAGACACCAAACAGGAGAGGACCTAGGACCAAACCCTGTGGGACTCCACTCATGACTGGTTGGCAGTCTGACTTGGAGTCAGCTACTTTCACACTGTGGGTTCTATCTGTGATCCAGTTTGCAACCCACCTAGTGATATAGGGGTTGATGCCTAGCTTAGTGGTTTTTCTATGATTCCTGCATGGGGAATGGTATCAAAGGCCTTGGCCAGATCAAGGTAGGCTGTATGAACTACCATGTCTTCATCCACAGCTCTGGTGACTGATTCAAAGAAGTCGACCAGGTTGAGCAGATATGATCTACCATTCACAAAACCAAACTGTGTGGGATCCAGAGTTTGGAGATTCCCTATATCCTTGTTTGTTAGGTCCATGATGATGCATTCCATAGCTTTGCATATCAGACTTGTCAGGCTAATGGGGCGATAGTTCCCAGGGTCTGTAGTCGCTCCTCCTTTGTGGAGATGTAGGACTGTAGTAGTTCGCCAGTCAGTATGGGCAAAGCCTGAGGTGAGGCTGTGATTGAACAGGGCACACAGGTGTGGTGCCAGTTCACTTTATAGTTCATGTAGAACACAACCAGGGATATTGTCAGGTCCCATAGAAGCTTTATTCTTGGCCTTGGATAGTGCTGTTTTAACCTGTGGAGCAGTAATACTGGGTGCCTGGCAATCTACTGGTATTGTGATTGGTCTTTTGGTTGGGGAAAGGGGCTAAAGTTGGCACTGAATCTGCTGGCCAGTGTACTGGCAATATCTGTTGGCATGGTATAGGAAGTACCATTGTGCAGCAACTCAGAGCAAATCTGAGTATTGCCATGGAGATTCTTTACATAACTATAGAAGACCTTGTGGTTGTCTTTACTATCTGCTGCAATTCTGTTTTCTTAGCTAGTTGTAGAGGATTTGGTGAGGGATCTCAGCCTTTTGCGGAGGCTGATAAGGGAGTTTTTCCAGTCTTGGGACTTCACCTTATTCTGCATCAATTTCTTTTTTCTGTTGTAGAGTTTGTTTATGGCAGGGGGCCACCAGATTGGCTTCCTTTTCTGGAGGAGAGCGTTTTGGTTCTATTGGGTATGATGAGATCCATGCATTTGTGTACGTGTTCGTACAGTGCATTGGTGTATGATCCAGCGGTCATGCAACTATTCTCCATTTGCATGGGTGCCGTGACATTAGCCACCTCTGTTTTAGGAGCGCAAGGTTAGCTTTGGAGAAGTTTTTCATGGTGGTTACCTTTGCAGGGGGGGTGGGAGGGATGGGAATTTTCAAGGTGATTAGTTTGTGGTCAGATCTAACCAGGGAAGAGTTGACTAATGATGTAGAGCAACGGTCGCCCATGTTAGTAATGACCAGGTCAGGGATGTTGCTACCTCTAGTTGGGGCATGAACAAGCTGGTCCAGGGCATTGGAATTAATGAATTCCAGGAAACACTGGCCAAGTGTATTGCTACATGAGTAGTTTTCCCAGTTAATGGAGGGGTAGTTGAAGTCGCCCAGTATGAGAGTGTTAGGTTGGACCCTAATATTCTCCAGGGTGCTTAGGAACATGGAGTGTGAGTCTTGGGACATGGTTGGGGACCTATAGCAGGCTATGACCTAAATCGACATCTTACCCAATGTTAGCTGCACCAGAAGTATCTCTGATGTGTTATGTTGGGCTACCAGTCTGGAGGTGTGCACATCCTTTATGAATATGGAAACACCACTGCCTTTGGAGCTTTGGTCCAAGTTCTTGGGCTGAAAGGTGTGGAATGAGTTATATCCTGGTACAGGTGCAGGGGTGCTTTCTGGTGCTTTGAACCAGGTCTCTGTTACAGCACAAATGTCGATGTTCTTCATTTTAAGGGGTGCTTCGAGGGAGTGCATTTTGAGATTTACACATGCATTGAGCAGCATGATCCTCAGATTGCATTTGTTTGTAGCTGTTATGGTGGTAATTTGGTCTTTGGAACACAGCCTAAAAAAGGCACTATAGGGGTGGCAAGAGCCTTTGCCAGTATCCGGAAGCCCAGGGTTGACAGATGCAGGCCATCTCTGGCAAAGCATCGAGGTCTGTCAATCATGTCATCCCAGGCAGACAGATACTGGATCCCCTTGGAATGACACCAGAAACTTAGCCAATTGTTGAAATCAGTCAGTTACTGCTTGTACTGTGGTATCATTCTGGATGATGGTAGGAGGCTGCTCAGGGCTAGGGTCATACCTGCCTGGGCTACATAATCCGAGAGCTACTTCATGTCTCTTTTCATGTAGTCCTGGGAGGTATGTCTCAGGTCATTTATACCCACATGTACAATGACAGAGTCATATTTGTACCTGTTGTTGAGGGGTCTGAGTGCATGTGTTATGTGCCGGATCCTGTCACCTGACAGGCAGTTGACTGTTATTTTCTCCTTATTCAACCTAGTGAGTGGGACATCAGTGTGTCTCACTATTGAGTCACCTATGACTAGTGTGTTGGGCATGCTGGTTTTTTGTCGGGGATTTGGATGAGTGGCACACTGAGTTATGTGTCTCATGACTGGTGTTGTGTTGTGGTGGTAGAGTGTGTTTCTGCCTTCGAGGCCTCTGCTGTTTGGGTAGATTTGTAATGAGAGCCTCCACAATGGTGTGTGTGTGGTTTATGTTTTATGTGAAGGCAGTGCTGGTGTGTATGTTTTGGAGGGCTATGTGTTCCGTATGGTGTGGTGCAAGTGTTGACCTTCTCCTCTTGACCAGCTATTCTGGTCTTGACTGGTGAGTGCTTGGCTTCCAATTTGGATATATAAGTGCATCTCTCACAAGTCTTAGTGTTGGGAGGTAAGAGGAGAGGGTTGTCAGTGTACATGAGGCTGTTGCTACCTTGCCTCAGGATGCCGAAGTTCACCAGGTTAATAGGAGAAACCACAAGGAACTGACCTTTAGACATGCCTGGAGGGGTGGGCATTAATAAGTACTGGAGCTGTTTCCTTGTAGAACATTTAGTGCTGGTAGCACTTTTTTCTGCTACGATAATTGCTACAAGAAGACTCGTAAAGTAGCAGACTAATAAGCTAGTAAAAGTGCAGGAGAGGAGAGAACTATCATATCTAAGGGAACAATTGAAGAGCAGACTTTTTAGCACCGCTTAGATGCTTACAAAAAGTCCTGGATACATCAAAGCTGTATCTGGACTAGACTAGTTACAGGAAAGGCAAGAAACAAGCTTAGACCTTTTTTTTGGCAAACTATATGTGGTTGGTTTCCCTTAACAATGCCCATGTATGTGATATTGTTGCCAAATTGGCCACAGTGAGGGTATTAACACACATGTCAGCATCATGCATCGTACCTGCCTGAAACATCATGCTGATACAATGTCTGCTACACTATCACTTGTCCAGGCTTGTAGGAGCACTACATGACTCCACATCCTGTCTGGTGGGTTATCCCACCATCCATGGAGGCATTCAGATCATTACATGTTGTAAGAGGTAATGTGTTACATCCCATGCACATAATCTATGTTGGGCATGTCATATGTATGTAGTAGTACAGTACATAATGGCGGAAATGTAGGTTTACTAATCTGTGTATTGCCAACTGTGTTTATTTTACTGTGTGCATATCGCATGTGTCAGTCCTTGCTGTGTGTATGCAAAGAATATACCATTTTATCTCCTTGTTCTACCTGGTGGACTCAGGAATACTTACCACAGACCTGTCATACAAAGTATCATGCATGCCCTCATCTACTGCATCAGGGTTGAGTGTATGGTAAAGAAATGGCAGGGCTACCAGGTGTTGACAGTTGAATCTGTTGCAGTTAATATAATGGCTATGCTTGTGAGGGACCTGCTGACAGTACTGCAGTAACCTGTTCTGTATGTATGAGCCTGTGGTTGTACACAACACTGAGCTGATATGTTTGAACGCTACCTGTCTGTGACAAGGGGTATGTATGCAAGGTCACACTGTCTAACAACAATGTCCCTCACACACTGTTACATGCATACACACCTGGTACATGTACATATAAAGCTGTACCTTGCCTATGACACAGTCGGTGCATTCCCAGTCTGGCATATTCCTTCTTGGGGAATGTCTACAGGACCACAGCCTGCAGACACACAGACGCCTGGTACACAAACAGAATATAGCATGCCAGACTACATTCAGTCAGTGGTACTAACAGCAATAATGCATTCTGGCTAATACGGTACATACAACTGCATGTGTACCCATAACAAATGCAAGCAGACAGCACCTTACATAGTATTACATAGCTACACTGTACTATATACACCCTGTGCATCAGACCCATATTAGTATGTCTCTGCAACAATGGTATGGATGATAGGAATGTGGCACAAGTATATTCATGTGCACAGGATGTGTTGTGGGTTTCCCAGATGCCTAGGCTGGGCCATATGGTTGACATTATGTGTGTGTGTTTGGTGGGGTATCCAATAGATGGGCTGTGCAGAGGTGCTGTGTGTGTCTGGAGGTGACCTGCCTGTGATACAGATGTGTGTGTATGTATGCACACAGTCATGCCATGTGGCTGGCTTACACAGGAGTACGTCAGACATCTGTTTACCGTACATTGCAGGGTGTCCAGGTCACTGTCTCTGGGCATGGACACAGGAACTGGTCCTGCCAGGGGTATCACTGGCACCAACAGGCCCAAAGCTAGATGTAGTACTCCTTCCTGATGGTGACTGCTGTCTGCTGAATCTGTGCCCCTGACAGGACTGGACAGGACCACATGGCCATGGCCTGCTTTGGTGTGATGTGGACAGCAACTTCCCTTTGGTAGTGCTGGTGTCACTGCCACTAAGGAAGTATGAAGGTGCATGGCTCCATAGACTCTCAGCTGTTGTTTGTGATGACCTACAGCCATGTGACAAATGCCCATCTGCCACCACATGCTCTCGAGGATTGCCATGGTCTCACCCCAGCATGTATTCATGACCTCAGTATTTTGATGTGTGGCCTCAACAAGGTCATGTATGTCACCATGTAAATTAAGGAGAATTGTATGCACCACCCTGAGTATTTGTGTGTTGTAGCATTCACTATGTGCCTGTGCATCCATGACAACCCAGAACATGTGTTTGGTGACTCCTTCTGTGGCACTTTCAACACTGGGCCGATGAGCAGCGTTCCTCTTGCTAGCACCTCTGTCCATCCACCTGTGTGGGACCTCACCTGCACTCTAGCTATGGCCAGTGTTTACACTCACAACTGCCATAGTCACAACACTAGACTGTTCAATTCCACCACCTGCCAACTGTCCATCATCTGTGGCCACTGGTGATGGGGTATGTGTGGGCATTGTCACTGTATGCAGGGATGGTGAGGACAGTAGTGGAATGCCAACCATTGGCACAGATTCAGATCCTGACAAGCCCACCCATACCTCACTATTCCTATCATGATTGTCAGAGTCTAGAGAGCTAATGACATCAGTTTCCGAAAGGGGGGACCCCAAACCCCACTGCCACTTGTGAGGGGAAAATAACATATGCACACTAATCCTTGTACTGTAATGTTGGCTGGTATACACACACACATACACACACACACACACACACACACACACACACACACACACACACACACACACACAGTCTCTTCTGTTTTCCTACATGCATTCATTCACACTAGATCAATCGATCACTCTCATTCTGTCTGTTGATCTCACACACGCACACTCACACACACGCACACACACACACACACACACACACACACACACACACACACACACACTTACAGGTGAGGTGGCACAAATCTGTTACACAGACCACACATTGCCCAAATGGTGACATGTATGACACACGGCCCTCAACATCATGCATTACAGCCAGTTTTACTGCATGTAACTAACAATACAGAGCTCTGGGATATGTGATTGGTGTTAGTATGTGATAGCCGTTCACCAGTACAGACTGCACCCATGTACACATTATTGCTGCTCACCTGTATAGCACAGTGGCAAGTACTACAGTACATACCTAACAATTGTACAGATCTTCACAGGATGTGTAAATGTCTGGCTCATATATTTGCTTTATTTCTTATAACCCCTGTGTTTCTCTGATACATAAGTGTGATGATCTGAGGAGTGACATCACTGATTAATGACATACATTTGAGTGTCAGACCTCCAAACCAGCAGTGAATGTATGGTCACACAATTCCTGTTACACCACCAATCTTCTAAGCTTACAGGAGATATAAGTGTACACAACCCTGTTACTATGCCATGTTCTTGTAATATACAAGATGAGTCCGCAATAATGCATTCAAATATGTTACCCACCGTTCAGTCCAATCGATAAACAAATGCATGCGTTACGTGTAAAATATAATGACTGCATTATGTACAATATTGTGATTGCATAATTGTGCACACCCTTAGAATGATACTTCATTGAAGCACCTTGTAAGTGACTTACACCATTCACTCTTCTTGTGAAGGTGTCTCTCAGCATGTCGGGTTGGGAGGGTGGCCTAATGGTTAAGGTGTTTGCCTTACAAACACAAGATACAGGGTTTGAATCTCACAGGGGATAACTGGCTAGGCTTAAAATGGCTCGCAAGAGCAGTTAGCCTAGTACTAACCTATGAACCTATGAACCTATTAATATTAATATCTTGACATGGCATTATTTGGCCACTCTTCCATGCAAAAGTCAGCCAACTCTGTCAGATTGCATGGGCAGCTCATGTGCACAGCCCTCTTCAGGTCACACAGGTGTAGGCTCTGGCTGGGCCAATCCATAACCATGAGTGTGTTCAGGTGGAGCCATTCTTAAGTACCTTTGGATGTATGCTTCAGGTCTTTGTCATGTTGAAGGCTGACACACCTCCCCATCCTCATTATTCTTGCAGACACCTAATGGATTTTGGGTAGATGTGGGTGTTATTTAGAAATGTTCAGAATTCCCACCACTGTGACTACAGGCCCTTTTCTGGCTTTGGAACAGCATCCTCACAGTGGCCCACTGCCACCAGTGTGATTCACCATGGGGATGTTGGTCTTCAGGTTATGACAGGTGTTGCTTGTGCAGTGTGCACCACACATATCTTTTGGTATTGTGGCTGTGAGGTCAATCCATAGTCTCATTACATCATGACACATTTTCACACATGCCTTTGGGAGATGTGTTGTGCTGTATTGCAATTTCTATCTACCCCTGGATGTTTTCTGGTGTGGGAAATGCTTCCATCTTCTGACCATACCCCATAGGCCAGACATATGCAGAATACAGGAGAGTGTTCTCACAGGTAGTACACACCAGTTCTAGCAAGAGATTCCTGCAACTACTTCAGTGTTGTTGTATGTCCCTTGGCAGCCTTTCTGATCAGGTCTTGACATGTCTTGTCATCATTTTTGGAGGGACGTCAGGTTCATTTCAGCAGCACCTTTGTCCCATATTCAATACACCTTTTGACAACTGTCGCCACTGTGTCCCATGGTGTTTTCAGTGCTGTGGTAATGTTGTTGTACCCTACTCTTGACTGATACCTTTCAAATATGAGATCCCTTTGCTGCTTTGCCAGCTGTCTGCAAGCCATGCCTGTTGCTGTTGCAGGCAACTGAACAAATGTCATGATTATCCCACTTGGACAGCAGACTGTTATTTGGTGTTACTCAGAGTGCCTTTACTTGATGGCAGGTGTGTACCCAAGCAGACTGTATGCTGTCAGTAAATAACAAGCTGCTGCAATAACATATTATTTGAAGGGTGTGTACACATATGCATCCAGCTTATTGTCAGGTTTGTATACTCTATACTCCATATTTGGTGCCAAACAGATTGATTGGTTTTACAGGTGAATTATTCATGTCATAGGTCACAGTACAGTTTGGAAAAGGTGTAGACTGAAATATTGTGGTCTCAATTTGTATATATATCACAAACACCTGGCATCTTAACAGGGGTGTGTACACTGTTTATATCCACTATATGACAGTAATGTTTCACACATGTCCCTACCTCAGGCCATTTGTTCCCCCATTTTGTTTGTCTCTGTCCAAAAGTCTTGCACTGACAGGTCGTGACGTATACTACAGGGATGTTACATTCTCATCATATAGGCCCCTGTAGTGACCACTGTGATGCAATGCAGTTAACCCCAACACAAGTGAACATGCAGATAAAGCAATATGACTATGAGTGACAGTTGTGTGCATGATACATTACATGGCCTTCGCATGCCTGGGGTATTGGCAAACCACAACAGAACAATTGCATAATCACCAACTGCAGGCTGCCATCCCACATGCAGACCAGAGGGACCTAGGTAGTTGTGGGAGGGAAGTATTGTCAGCAGACCCACATGTGGCATTGGTACAGGATGGATGCAGCATGTCTGCACATTTACAGTACAACCCCGAATACTACACAATTTGCTGTCCTTCACCATAGATGTGTATGTCTGTGCATTAGAAAACCCCATCCGCAACTGCAATCTGACCTGACACATGCACGCAGATACTCTAGAATTACAAGTATGTCTGTTACACTAGTCCAGTAATCTACACTGGGGCCTTAACTGCACAGTCCTCATCCATTGTCTGGGTGCCACCCACTGCAAGTATGTGGGGGGTCTATACTCTGATGTTGTACCAGGATGGGTGCCTCAAGGTACCCAAGGTGCCCTTTGGTGGTTGTCAGTGGGGCTGCATGGCCAGGCCCACACCTGTGGCTTTGGAGTCCCTGGTCACTGCAGCAGCCCTTTGCTGGGCATGGCATATGAAGTCACTTTCATGATGCCGGACATGCTCGTATGTACATGCATGCAGGCTGACATCATTTACCCTGTGGAGAAGGTCATCCCACAGGCCGGTCCTCTCCTGCAGATGTTGCTGGCTCCAGCCAAACATTATGGAATGATTCTGTAGTATGGTTTCTATGATTATATTTGTCTCAGCGACTGAGAAAGTTGACTTTTGCTGATGCAACATTGCACCTGGAAGACATAAAAAGGGAGACACATCACAGGACTTCATACATTTGGCAATAGTATGTACAGAACCTGCACAGCTACATTGCATACCAGTAGCCACCACTCACAACCACAACATACTCCTGTAATGTATCAGCACTGTATCTGCTTGCATTGCACTGCTGGTCCTGGAGTGCCATATTCCCCCCAATGGGGGATAGTTGATTCCATAATCCTGTACTCCTCATTCATGCATGTCTGTGTAGAGGGATGAAATTGGCCATCTTCCATGTGGATGTGGTGTGGATGGTGCCAACGCTTGGTGTGACTACAGTGTGTAATGTAGCTGGGAGAACATGCCTGAGTTAATGTAGGATGCAGACAGGGGTGTTATCAGGTCCCATGGATGCTTACATTTGTTGCCTTTCATTAAGCAATATGTACCTGCTCACTGGTAATGAGGGGAGGGGTGTGGGTGCTGTGCTTATCCACCTATAGTGATGCTGAGCCAGGGGGTGTTGTTTGCCGTAAACCTATCTGCAGCAGGTTGGATATAGCTATGTTTTGAGTGTATGTGGTCTGATTGGCCACCATTACAGGGTGGGTTGGTTTGTTGCCTCAGAGATTGCAGATATATTTGAAGATGGCCTTTTGGTTGTTCTTGGTGAATGTGTCCAATTTGTACTCATAGTTAGCTTTACAGTACTCCACCTGTGGCCTTATATGCTTGATCAGACAAAGGCTGACTTGATGCCATGTTGGTGCATGCTACTGATTTGCCCTGTACAGCCAATATAGGGATCAAGTCTGTGGTTTGTGTATTGCTGAGGCCATAAAGCTATGTAGGTGCCCTCATAGTATTGTGTTGTGGGCCTGGACACAGCTGCTAGTTCCAACATATGGGATGCCCTTCATGTGAGTCTTGGCCATTTCCCTTGCCTGTGCGGGGGACATTACAGAGATGTGGGAGCTACAGCTTCACATTCAGTAGGTGGAAAATACCTCACAGCACAGGACATGTGGAGACAGCCCAACAACATGGGGGACAAAGCTCCAGAATTTGGTACATATTCTATGTCATTAGTGCTGTTATACACATGGAGGGTTGCTATATTGATAGGCTTTGTCTGGACATGCATTTACTAGGTGACTTGACATCTGAGAGTCATATGCTTCTGACATCTCTCAACTGTCATGTTGTCCACAGACTGACTGGATGTTTTCCTATTATGCTTGGTCTGTTCCTCAAACAACATCTGTTTTTGTGGGGTTGGTAGGATAATGTGAGCACTGTAGTCAGTAAGTGTTGACATCCATTGGTGTTCCTGACATCATATTCTTCAGAGATTTTATGTTACAACACGTGCAACACCAGCTACTGTTTCAGTTTGTAACACCATTATGTGTGATATGTTCCTCTATCAGCCTCCTGTCCCACAAGTATGCCATGTGTTGTCCAGATGTCCTGCACTACGAGATGCAGAGATATGATATATCATTAATTACCAACTGCACTCTAGTTGTCATGCCAATGACCTGGCAGACTCCTGGCCATGGTATGCAGCAGTGGCCAGGGTTAGGGGTCCACACCCTGGTAATTCTGTGTAAATCTGCCCATATGACAGTTATGTATGCTTGGCCATTGTGAACAGACTACCAATATTGTGTAGCAGTGTTGTGTATATATGTTTGTTGGGCTGGATAAGGAGAGTAACAGATGTGAGTGCCATACATCCTTTACCTGTCTTACTCTGCATGCTGCTACAGCTGCTGGTGGTCTATCAGGTCTGTATGCGTGTGGGGGCTGACTGTGACATGCCCTGTAACACTTCAGGATTCCCAGTACACTGTGACTTGGGGCAGTATATGTAGGGGTAATGTGTGAGTGGCAAACGGTATGTGGTTGGTCACACAGTGTTATACTGTTGTGTTCACTTTCCTTACTGGTATGTCTCTGTGACTGTGGTCCACTTATTTGGGGGTATGCACTTGCACACTAGTGTCTGTTTTCCACCAGTGTTACATACCTGTAGTGCCTGTTATATTTGCTATTGCATGTGTACAGCCCCAGAGCTGGACCTGGGTAGTGTTATGTCAGTTCAATTGTAGTTTTGACATTGTTTGGTAGCTCAGTGTAGTTTCCCTAATGTTGTGTTATGTCCACATATCCATAGGATGTCCAGTTGTCTGGCCAATATCTTTGGTCTGGTCCCCGTGACTGTTATGTATGCATGACACATCAATGGGATGATGTGGGGATTGAGGTCAGTAGCTAATGAGAAACATATGAGTCCTGGAATTGTGATATTTCAGTCGATATATGTTAGGACATACATGAACATTCTTAGCTTATCTACTGACGTATTTTGGACATGTCCCTATTTTAAGGCCTTTTTCCCTCCACTTCATCAGGCTTGGTACAGATTCATTGCACTAATGGGCTCTGAGCATACCTCTCCACTGCCAGAATTTCCCAGAATGTCTAGATGTTTGGACCATACTTTTGTTCAGTTCCACAATGTATTTCTATTTGTCTAGTAAATCATGGTGATGATCCAGGGATTTGTGTCAGTAAATAAAACACATGACATTTCAGTTTCCATCCTCATATCCTTCAGTGACTGTCTGCTGAAACACATACTGCTGCTGTAACACGTTTTCATTTGTAACAGCGATTTTTGCAATAAGTCCGTATATGTGGCCCATTCCCCCCCTTTTACAGCCTTTGTACAGGTTCCTTGCACTAACAGGTTGAGAGGGATGGTTCTGAGGTATAACTGCACTGCATGTTATATACACACACACACACACACACACACACACACACACACACACACACACACACACACACACACACACACACACATGTATACACACACACATATATATATATATATATATATATATATATATATATATATATATATATATATTTTTTTTTACTTTCTTTCTTTTATATTTTTATATATGTATATCTATATCTATATTATGACTCTACTATTCCATATATACGTTTCATCAAACATACATATATATATATATATATATATATATATATATATATATATATATATATATATATGTGTGTGTGTGTGTGTGTGTGTCTATATATAACACACAAAAGGTTCCACAAAGCTTTCTCTCTAATGCTGTATGCCTCTATTGCATGATATGTTTGAAAATGCAGTATTGATTCGTATATCGCAGATGGTGTAATGGTATGTTTCTTTGAATGGTCAGGGCTATGGGTTTAACACTGTGGGCTGTGTTAATGTTAAATTACCTGAATACAGGATATGTTTTTTAAAGCACTCCAATTCATCACAGTTCATATGGTGTAGTAGTGCTTTACTGTGATTGTACAGGATAGCATCCTGGGTTCAATACTTAGTAGGGCGGACAATTTTGTTGCTGGGCAGAACAAGGTCTGATGGATACAGACTGATTAAGGCATGTTTAAGCATATTTTTTTATTTATTTTATTTATATTATTTATTTTACATTTGTTGACCGGACTAGTCCATCTGGATATATGTCCATATTCAGTGGAGGCCCGGGGAGAAAAGATCCACAAGCAGCAAAAAAGCAAGAGCAATGGTAATTACTATAGACACTGGTACATTACAATGGTAATTACAATAGACATTGGTACATGACAATGGTAATTACAATAGACACTGGTACATTACAATGGTAATTACTATAGACACTGGTACATTACAATGGTAATTACAATAGACACTGGTACATTACAATGGTAATTACAATAGACACTGGTACATTACAATGGTAATTACAATATACATTGGTACATTACAATGGTAATTACTATAGACACTGGTACATTACAATGGTAATTACAATAGACATTGGTACATTACAATGGTAATTACTATAGACATTGGTACATTACAATGGCAATTACAATAGACACGGGTACAATACAATGGTAATTACAATAGACACGGGTACATTACATTGGTAGTTACAATAGACACTGGTTCATTACAATGGTAATTACAATAGACACTGGTACATTACAATGGTAATTACTATAGACACTGGTACATTACAATGGTAATTACAATAGACATTGGTACATTACAAAGGTAATTACTATAGACACTGGTACATTACAATGGTAATTACAATAGACACTGGTACATTACAATGGTAATTACAATAGACACTGGTACATTACAATGGTAATTGCTATAGACACTGGTACATTACAATGGTAATTACAATAGACATTGGTACATTACAAAGGTAATTACTATAGACACTGGTACATTACAATGGTAATTACAATAGACATTGGTACATTACAATGGTAATTACAATAGACACTGGTACATTACAATGGTAATTACTATAGTCCCTGGTACATTACAATGGTAATTACTATAGACACTGGTACATTACAATGGTAATTACAATAGACACTGGTACATTACAATGGTAATTACAATAGACACTGATACATTACAATGTTAATTACAATAGACATTGATACATTACAATGGTAATTACAATAGACACTGGTACATTACAATGGTAATTACAATAGACACTGGTACATTACAATGGTAATTACAATAGACATTGGTACATTACAATGGGAATTACAATAGACATTGGTACATTACAATGGTAATTACAATAGACACCGGTACATTACAATGGTAATTACAATAGACATCGGTACTTTACAATGGTAATTACAATAGACATCGGTACATTACAATGGTAATTACAATAGACATTGGTACATTACCATGGTAATTACAATAGACACTGGTACATTACAATGGTAATCACAATAGACATTGGTACATTACAATGGTAATTAAAATAGACACTGGTACATTACAATGGTAATTACAATAGACACTGGTACATTACAATGGTAATTACAATAGACATTCGTACATTACAATGGTAATTACAATAGACATTGGTACATTACAATGGTAATTACAATAGACACTGGTACATTACAATGGTAATTACACTAGACACTGGTACATTACAATGGTAATTACACTAGACACTGGTACATTACAATGGTAATTACAATAGACACTGGTACATTACAATGGTAATTACAATAGACATTGGTACATTACAATGGTAATTACAATAGATATTGGTACATTACAATGGTAATTACAATAGACATTGCTACATGACAATGGTAATTACAATAGACACTGGTACATTACAATGGTAATTACCATAGACATTGGTACATTCCAATGGTAATTACAATAGACACTGGTACATTACAATGGTAATTACAATAGACATTGGTACATTACAATGGTAATTACAATAGACACTGGTACATTACAATGGTAATTACAATAGACATTGGTACATTACAATGGTAATTACAATAGACACTGGTACATTACAATGGTAATTACAATAGACATTGGTACATTAAAATGGTAATTACAATAGACATTGGTACAGTACAATGGTAATTACAATAGACATTGGTACATTACAATGGTAATTACAATAGACATTGGTAAATTACAGTGGTTAGTTTCAGATTGCCTAACTACAATTTAGCATTCCGGTAGGGAATACCTGATATGAAAACACCTTTATGTAACTTATATTTAAGAGACACTACAGATTCTAAAGTCACACATAAGTTTGAAATGAAAACAGTAGTGTTAATTGGTTTTGATATTCCTAGGCAAAGAACAAGGTTATAGTTTTACTAGTCAGTCTAACAAGAGTACAGTATTTGATGTCATTTTTCTGTATATACATATTTACATGAGGAAAAAATCCTCTGAAAGGATCCACACAGTAATATCAGAGTTAGCACAAGATAATGCTCAAAGAGGGTTAGAGTCAGGGGTGCCGAGGAAAGCATAGGTGGTTTGTCTGAGGGTTAGAGTCATGGGTGTTGGGGAAAACATAGGTAGTTAATCTGGGTTAACACAAGGGCATAGCCAGAGTGATTTAAGGTATGGTTTGAGTTTCCTTTTAAATAGGTAAACTGAGGATAGGGAGGTTAGTTGACATGGGAGGCTGTTCCAGGTTTTACCTACTGTATTAGAGAACAGAATGTCACCAGCTGAATTATTGGATTTAGCTATGTATACAAGTAGTTTGTTAAATGAGCGTAGGCTTTTGAGATTGTTGTAGGGGGTGATTAGGGAAGTAAGTATGGGTGTATTGTTAGGATGATGCAGGACCTTATGGGCTACACTTAGTTGTTTGAAAAGTATAAGATTTGGCAATTCTAACCATCCTAGCTGATTTAGATTGCCACAGTAAGGGGTTCTATAGTAGGACCAAGCTGCAAATCTGGCGATATTGTTGTAGGAGGAGGAGAGTTTGCTCAGATTGCCTTTGCTTATTTTGGTATAGATCGGGGAGGCATAGAATAGGGTAGAGATAAGGTGGGTGTGGGCAATGGTGACCCTAGCTGGAGGAGTCAGAAAGGATTTGATCCTGTAGAGGGTACCTAGTTTCTTATTGACTTTTTTTGGTGTTGTTAATGTGTGGTTCGTAAGACAGGTTATTATCTATTAGTACTCCGAGAAGTTTAGTGGTTTGCTCAGGAACTATTATAGTACCATTATTTGAGGTGACAGTAAAGTTAAGTGGGGAGGTTCTGCAGATGGGGGTGAATAGTAACATTTTAGTTTTTTGGGGGTTTAGGATAAGACGCCTATGTAGGAGCCAATTTTCAACTGTGCTAAGGGTCTTTTGGGTTAGTGACTGAAGTTCTGATGGGGAGTTAGCAGAGCATATGAGTATGGAGTCATCCACGTATTGGATACAGACAGCTTGTGGAATAACTGAATGGAGGTCATTAGAAAAGATGGAGAAGAGTAAAGGGCCCAGAATGGATCCTTGAGGGACACCTAGGGTGACTGGGAGGTGGGAAGATAAAGAATTATCCTATAGTACAGCCTGTTGCCTATTATCTAAATATGATTGGAACCACTGTATAGCAGGAGCATCCAATGACAAGTTTTTAAATGTGTTTGTGAGGAGGTTGTGGTTAACCATGTCAAATGCTTTTGACAGATCTATAAAAGGGCTGAGGATAGAGTGTCATTGTTGCAATTGTTTTTAATGCGGTCAGTAAAGGATAAGCGAGCAGAGGTGATGTTGTGAAATGGTCTAAACCCATGTTGGCATGTGGCTAGCAAATTGTTCTCAAGTAGGTGTGTTAGCAGTTCTAAATGAGTACATTTCTCCATTATTTTTGCCAAAGGGGATAGTATGGCAATGGGCCTATAGTAAGAAAACTCATTGGAGATACCACCTTTGTGCAGTGGGGATGATGTGAGAGATTTTCCAAATTAAGGGGATGGTTCCTTCAGAAATAGTTCTGTTAATGAGGATGGATATGGGGTGGGCTATGACCTTTGCTGCTCTTTGCAGGTATTCTGCAGGTAGTAGATCTGCAGAGAATGTGGTAGGTTTAAGTTTCTGAAGGAGGTTACAGATAAGGGATGTGGACACAGGCTGAAGATGAAATGGGGGCATTACTGGTAGATGTTGTGGTAGGCCAAGTGGTACTAGGGGATAGTTAGTTGGCGAGGGATAGAAAAGTGTTAAACGAGTTGGCTATTTGGATGGGATTGTAGTAATCAGAGCCTGAGGGTGTAGGTGTTGCAGAGTGCCCTGGGTGTAGGAGATTGTTAATGCCTAGCCAGAATTTTTGAGGATTATTTTGGTGGGTTTGTTGAAGCTGGCAGCAGTAGTTTCTTTTAATAGACAATATAGCTTGTTTTGTTTGGTTTCTTAACTGTTTAAATTGTAAGTGATTCTAGGGGCTTTTAGTAGAGTACCATTTGACCCATAGTTTATTTCTTTGGAGGATTATTTGTTTGGTAGTTTTGGAGAGCCATGGTGCTGGTTTGGTTCTGGTTCTAATTTTGCGTAGTGGGGCATGACAGTCAAGAATGGATAGGAATTTAGAATTAAAGAAGCTAACTGCATCGTCTAATGGGAGGTGTTTCAGGAGTGACCAGTTACAGGTGCTTAGTTCTGCTTGGAAACTAGTAGGGTTAAAATATTTGCTAGATTGAATAGTTTTGTAGATGGTTGAGTTTGGAAGTTCGGTCTTGACTGGATACTTGTTTTGTTGTTGAGTTTATTAGTTTGGGTAGGGGATGTGATATTTTGGCTAAAACCATATAGGTTGATATGGGTGGAAGGGTGTTCAGATATGCAGGAGGTCCAATTTATATTAAAGTCACCAAGTATTATGGTTTCTTGTGGGTAGTTGGTTGAGAGCCAGCTAAGGATAGCCTCTAGTGTGTTAGTATTGTTGCCTGGGGGAAGGTAGATACAGATTATATAAATGGCTTTACATTTGTTAAGCTGTATTTTGGATAAAAGAATCTCTGCATTACTAGAGTGTGGAGGTTTAAGGTCTAGGAAGGTAACATGTAGTTCATTCTTGTAAAGTATGGCTATGCCTCCACCCTTCGTATTATTACGGTCGAGTCTCAGGATGCTATAGCCAAGGGGTAGGGCTGCACTGCCTTGTATTGATGGGTTAAGCCATGTTTCAGACAGGCAGAGGATGTCAAAAGAATGTACCTCTATACGGGCATGCAGGTGAGTGATTTTATTGCTGATGCTTTGAATGTTAAGGTGGCCTATGAGGAGAGAGTTGGGAGGGCCTGGTAAGCAGGTGTGAGGTAGTGGGAGTTGGTGTATCAGTCTGTGAAGCTGTGTTTGAGGTAGGGCCTGGGTTTGGGTGTATATTACCATCTAAAAGGGAGGGATCCTTTAAATTTAGGGTGAGTTGTAAAAGTTTAAAGATTGGGTTCAGAGTTTTTCTGGTTTTTGGGTCATAATAAGAGATGTGAGTGAATCTATGGAACTTGGCTGAAGAATACTTTGCTGGGCAAGAAAAGTTGCAAAGAGTATGTGGAAGGCTAGGTGTAGGCATAGAAGTTAGTTTGTTGGGGGTGTGAAGTCCTAGATAAGAGTTGTGTTCATAGAGAGTAAGTAGACAGGGTAAAATTAGAATAGAATGGAGTGGTAGTAAAAGTAAAGGTTTGTTGTAAGTTTGAGCCATTGTTGGAAGCATAGGAGATGTGATGTTGGGATGCTTTTAGCTACTTAATTAAGGTGAGGCTAATGGGAGTTAAGTGTTAGCAATTTAAGGGGTGGGGTTAGAGATTGGTGTTAATTCATAGGGGTGTGGCAATTTGTGTATAAGTTTAGGATCACTGTGGGTGGGTGGATTTTGGGGGTAGGGTAGGGGAGCGGAGTGAGCCCACAGGGCAAACGGAGCAGGCAGAGCCACAGAAGGAGTGCACGCTATGAGAACAATCAGAGGAGCAGTGGGCTAAGGTAAGTGTAGATGATGAGGGTAATATGAGAAGAAAGTTTTGATAGTAGTTAGAATAAACTGTAAGGATAGGCAGTGAAAACAAGAAAAGGGAATAGAGTGGGATTGAAGCAATTACAGGATATGGGAAATTGGAGAGTCTGAATGTTAAGTTTAAAGACTGTAGTAGAGGTCTTTGGAAAAATGTTGCCCTCTAGTGGACAACAGGCTGAATAGCAGTGGTACTGTATATAGAGAGAAGGAATGGAGGCAGAGGATTAATGTTCGAGCTGAGTTAGAGTTAGTGACCAGAGATGATGGTAGGAGAAGGGAGACAAGGTTAGAAACAGAGTTTGGTCACTGACAGTCCTGGCTGGTGAGAGCAAATTTGCAATCTAGGATAAATACACACTATTATATCTATAGACAGTGGTGTAAAGTACGTACTTTCTTTTAAATATGTTTATCCCTTGGGGGGACTGTTGCACAGGGAAGGATGGGTTCTGGTCCTTATTATGGGGAGACCACAGTATTGTGTAGCAAAGTTGTAGTTCAGCAGGCAAGGCAAGTCCTCAATATTACTGGAAAACGAGGTTGGGCATCTTGGAATACAAGGGAGAAGAAAGACAGTGATAAGACACAGAGGGAGATAAACACACAGTTTCACAGCTAAATTGATATTAATTGCAGCAGGGAAAAGAATATACTAGCATACTTAGCACAAATTTTGTCAGCAAGTAATAATATGACTCAATCAATAATGACCAACTATGGTGTAGAACAAGTTATAGCTGTAATAGTACAGGCTCTAATCAGTATAACCCAACTATATATTTCAGAATTCTAGGCTCAAATTCTAAAGTTCTATGGCATGTAGCTCTACTGATGCATATGAGGGTTGCAAACACTAATTATCAGTAGAAAATATAGCAGCACAGTTCAGTATTAGCTGTAAAAATAATAGGGTTGCAAATGCTAATTATCACTAGTAAATATGGTAGCACAGTTCAGTATAAGCAGTAAAAAATAATATAAGGAGCAGGAAAATACGGTTATAATAAAATACTAGACATGAGCGAAGCAATGCTATACAGTGGTGCAATTTAACGTGGGATATTTAGACCAACAATTGCAGTTCCAGCAAACGTTAAGTAACTAGGTGCAACAATCAGTTAGGACACATGACAAAATAGATCAGGAACTAAGGTACAGATAATCTTGTGAACACCCTTTTTATTTTTTAGAAAAGAAAGGCTTCGAGTGAGTCCTTTAAACCTGAACTAAATCCTATTAAAAAGTGGATATAGGCAAGCTAGTAATGCTACGTGATAGAAGATGAATCAGCAGTATAACGCTATGTTAGCTGTAGTGTTGTAGTATAGTACGTGATAAAAAATACAGCTTTCTTAGACTATTAGGTATTATGTGATAAACATACAGCTTTCTTGGGCTATTCAACATCCAGACTTACAATTCGCCTAGTTCTGAGCGACAGCAGTATCTGTCGTGGATATAACAGTGGAAAACGCTATGTTAGCTATATTGTTATAGTATAGTATGTGATAAAAAATACAGCTTTCTTAGACTATTAGGTATGTAAGTTACAATTCCTCAATTCTATACAGCAACACTAGCTGTGGTGGAAGGTCTATGGCATCGCAACACACTATGATATAATAGCGTTAGTAGCATGCCTCAGGAACTGAACAGTTTACACAGAATGCACTAACTACTAAAAGCTTCAAAAACGATTCAAACAGGTTTGCAAATAAGGCTTCATAGTGAGCACATTATCAGCTTAAATACACGTTGAAGAAAAAGGGAAAGCACAACATCTAATCATATTAGTGTTGTCATTAAGTAATCTAGCAGTAGCTTCATACATACAAACATTCCATGTGCAGAAATGTGAATTAATGCTGAAAGTGGCTGAGGAAAAAAAAAACACTACAAAAGTTTCACAAAAACAGTCAATGTAAGCATCCAATGCACGCGTGTGGTTATCTTTCTTTATCGTTCTTTAAATGAGGAATGTCCTTTTTTTTAAATATGTTTATCCCTTGGGGGACTATTACACAGGGAAGGATGGGCTCTGGTCCTTATTATGGGGAGACTGCAGTATTATGTAGCAAATGTTATTGTAATTCAGCAGGCAAGGCAAGTCCTCAATATTACTGGAAAACCAGTTTGGGCAGTTTCTTTTAAATATGTTTATCCCTTGGGGGGACTGTTGCACAGGGAAGGATGGGTTCTGGCCCTTATTATGGGGAGACCGCAGTATTGTGTAGCAAAGTTGTTGTAATTCAGCAGGCAAGGCAAGTCCTCAATATTACTGGAAAACCAGGTTGGGCAGCTACAATCCCTATTTGCTCCACAGCCAGGAACGTGCAGCAGCCTAGGTAGGAGAGTCTTATATGTTATACTTATCTTATCTTATCTTACATATTATACTTATTATATTTAAGCAATAACTCATAGCTGGGTGTGTGTAATGCTGGATTTACCCACAGTTGGTGTGGTTTGATCATGAGAGTGAAGCCCAAGTGACCAAACAAAGCCAGCTGTGGGTACATCCAGCATTTCCCACACCCAGCCGTGGGTTATTGCTATCATAAAATGACATTATTTAAGGAAACAATACTTACCTTTCTTAAAAATTTCATTGTATAATGCCTCTGTGCTGCCCTTCCGTGGTTTTCAGGTATTCTGGGGCATTTATGTTTTCCCATGCTTACACAGTACATCAGTGCTATGCAGAGGTAGCAGTGGAGATAGGAAGATCTCCATTGCTTTTTTTAACATATCTCAGTATGTTATACAAGTTGAAGAACTCGTATAACATAGTGAGATATATTAAAAACATCAACGGAGATCTTCCTTTCTCTGTTGAAAGGAAGATCTCGGTTGCATTTTTTTATGATATCTTGTTATATTATACGAGTTCTTCAAATCATGAAACATATCAAGATATGTTAAAAAAAGCAAAGGAGATCTTCATTTCTCCATTGCTATCTCTACAGAGAAAGAAAACTAAGAACAGGAGATATACACACAGACAAAAGTCAAGGGCAACTGGACCTTTTTCTGTTAGTATACTTTCAGGTTTACAATGGGCACTCTGGCTGGCCTGGCCAATTGGCGTACTCATTTTTGTATGTTAATGGTCAGTCATTATATAATATAATATTTACAAACACATTATAATTTTACATTTACATTCCATGATATCCCCCTATGTGCTTTCATTACATTATATTCTTGTGTGACTATACTGTATGGGGCACGTGTGTTTATATGGAGGTTTCACATCTTTTCTACACTGACATCTCAGTTTTGGAACTGCTACACTACCCTGGTTAACATAAAAATAGTTGCTACATAATTAAACTTTACTAAAAAAATTTTAACACTACTTTTCACATGGGAAGATAAGTTGTCTGTCATAGGACTCAGACTGTGAATACCTGCATGTAAAGCTGCAACTCTAACCAGCACACTATTTTAGATTTTAAATTTTGCCTGTCTATTTTCATTTAGCTCCTATGAGATGTTTATGCTATGCTAAGGGGACAGTCATAATGTACACACCCACTTAGCTACACTTAAACATTCCTTAGGGTATTACAAATAAGTATATATTATTATTATATTTTTAGGTTATATGTGTGTGTATTGTGGTGTTTAGACAACTACTTGAGACTGTATTTGTGAAATACTGGCATTGATTAGGCTTTCAGGCTTCTATGTGTGTTTCATACTGATGCATGACATGTTCTCTATCAACTTTGTGTATTTGTGCGGCTTTGCTTAAGCTTTTTAACTGCTGGAGGATTTACCTCCTATTATGTGTGCATTTGCACACATTTCCTGCTTTTTCAGGAGGCAGAAATGCCATACGGTGCTTTAGCAATAGAGGGGGTGTGTCACAGAAGTTGTGACACACCCCCTGTATTGCTTTACTCTTGCCGTTTTAATTTCAGTGTTCGCGGACACTGAAATGATCAATTTTACATTTTAATGTCCACAGACTCTGAAATACTGGCATAATATTAGAGCAAAGCTCTAATATTATGTCAGTACAGCTTATAAAGTGTTGTGCAGCACTTTCTGAGCGCAGGGGGAGTGTTTAATGTCCGTGCACTGCTTGGACACATCCCTGCACTCGTACATGGCTCTTGTCCATGTGGGTTAAACAGCAACGCACCTTCATGCATATGCAAGGTGCACTGCTGTTCTACACAGACACAAGCCATTCCATGCAGGACTTACACTATTCCTGCACAGAGTTTAATAAATACCAGGGAGTCAGTTTTAGCCAGATGTGTGGGTCATCTGCAGCTTGTAGTTGTTATCCTACTGGAAGGAAGGCAGTTGCTACAGTTCTGGGGACAGATAAACACTATGGGTTAGAGCTTTAGCTGCTTTTAGTTGCATCTTTTATTTTTCCTTTTTATTTTATATAGCATGGTACTCAATTTAGCACAGTTTGGGTTGAAACATGCACTCCATATATGCATGGAATTTCAGTAATAACTTTTCAGAATATAACCAACTCACCCAGATCCTATCAGTAAATAATCTGTTGGTAAGAATGCAGCAAGCTGCACATAGGCCACATACAACATAGAGATGAGCACCTAACACTCTAAAAGTATCTAATAGCCTGTAGCATTGCTGCATTGTGCATCAAAGCCAACAGGTGCTAAAAATAAACTCACTACACAGTAAATATCTAGCTTATTTAAGATGTGCAGCTCTCTGTAAATCAAATCCTGTTTTGCTTCACAATGGAAAGGTCAGTTTACATGTTTGCCAGCATCATAGTATTAGGTATTTTAAACTAGTGTGTTATCTGCTTTGTACTTACAGATAATGAAAGCTTACTAAACACACTTAATAAACATTAAACTCTGTGAGAGGGATAAATAAGATACAGAGGAATAATTTTCACACACAAAAAAAGCAGACTGCAAGCATCACACTAGCACACCACATGCTATGCACCAAATACTGATACATAATATAATTTCATATGCTGACACTGTAGAGAAATCCTTGCCTAAGCCTTCTAGACCTGAAAAGATTAAGCATCAGCAGAAATCAGAACGAAACATTGCATTTCATATTTTACTGAGCTACCATGAGACAAAATGTTTCAATGCTAGTGCAGCAGACCACACAAAATTGTTTATTAATTGGTGAATCCACTCACTAAGTTGGACAAAAACAGGGTGATAGTGAGTAGTCTTTCAGGTGAAAGCATCTCAGATGTCTCAAGAGTCCTTGGGATCCTTGCACCAGATAAATATAACTACTACTTGGTAAATGTGCATTAGGGGGTGAATGACTAAGGGGAACAACCTTTTGGGAGATGTAGTGAGATGTGTCTGAGCTAGCTATGATGTCAGAAATTCAGGAAAAACCCTGATACTGAGTGTAATCTTGTCTTCTCTGTGAATGATGCCTAGGTGCAAAGAAAAGATTATTAGTTTCAACAATTGGCTACTCTGCAGCCATTCCAATGGCATAGAGGGATATAGCCCTGACAATGGCCCAGATGACCCAGGTTCAGTTAGCAGCTGAGGTGACCAAATCCATCCTGAGTGAGAGGGGATTTGTCAATGACAGTCTAGGGTAGATGTGTCCAAAATAGGAGAGTTGCCATTAGAAGTAGTCAATGAGTGTATATGATGAGGAAAGGTAGGGGGTAGGGCATAAAAGAAAAAAAAAGAAAATAACTTGGATGGAAGCACAGATGGCTGTGCCCCCAAGATACCCTTAAGATCCATGACCAGCCTCAGCAAGGTTGACCTTAGGTAAACTGGTGGCCTAGGTGTGAAGTCTACATTATGCCCCCTCCACACTGCCTATTCTATTTTGCCCTACTCACGCTATCCTTATTATTTTGGATTACTCTTCATTTTCCCCACAATAATTCATTCAACATGTCATATTTAAGCAAGACTATACTCTGATAACTGTGGAGGAAACAACTTCATTAAGCCGGGGTGGGGGGGGGTTGGGTGTTCTAGATAGTCTGAGATGCATTTTAGAATTTTTTTAAACAATCTTTTCATAAAAATGCAATGAAAGAAAGAAATTTAGTATTACTTTTCAGCTTTTTTTCCTGCATCATTTCACATCCCAACTGACCACAACTAGTATATAACTGCTGTGAAAATAACCATATTAAACTGGGGGACTATAGACTGCTAGGCATCCAAAAGCCATGATGTTTCTAGATGCTTTGAGATGCATTTTAGAGAACCTTTTCATCCAGTGATGGCCTGAACAAAAGAGATGATTGAAAGAAATTCAGTCTGTCTGTTCAACTTTGCTTTCCCCACTATCCTTTCAATACACCACAACAGAACAAAATTACCCAGGATAACTAAATTAAGCTTGGATTCTGGGGGATTATGATGCTCTGAGGTGTATTTTAGAGCTTTTTTTTCCCAAACATTTGATCCAGTGCTGTACTTAACAAAACTTATGCATATAGAAATAAATGCAATATATTTCAAAGGGAAATAAATTCAGTCTTATTTTTTTATTTCAAGGAAGAAATAAGTTGCATCCAAGTTTTCATGCTCAAAGTTGAACAAACGCCAATTCACAATAAACTGAGTAGACAAACACTTATGAGAATGCATATATCATATCTAGGTATAGTACCTGCCCCCATCCCTCACCTCAAAATAAGTAGTCACTTTCTGTGTATCCCCTTCTGGTGTTAAATTTGGATTAAAATGAAGGCACAGATGCCCACAGTCATATTTCAAGTTGCTGCTGTCATCTTTATATACAGTATGCCTCTTCACCCCATACCCCCAAAAGACAACCACCTTCTGTGTAGTCTTCTAATGTCAGACTGGCAAAAACCTGGAAAAATAGAATATACAATATTTGCTGTCAGACATGTCAGACATATATAAACACCATTCTTAGTTACTCTCACCCAGAAGACAGGCATAGATGCATAACATATTTGATTGTGAGGAAAATTAAAAAAAATATTGACATGTTTCCAACTTGTAACTTCTAGAGACAGTGCAGTGCTCCTGTACATGCTATACTGACCCTCTGCACCTCTCTGATGTTTATGAGGAAAGTTAAACAAATAATTACCATACTGTCCTCAGCCCAACACAAGATATTGTGACCTTTGAGATTTGTGTAGAATATTAAAGAAATAATGGCAACATCGCCAGCACCACTGTATAGTGACTTTCTGCATACACCCTTGAGCAGGGATGCTTTTAGACTTGGTTAGGTTCAGAGCAGAGGTAATTTCTAAGCCCATGTCAAAATCCACTTATACAGCCTTAGTGTGGGGGGTGTGATTGGTGTTAGTATGTGATGGCCGTTCACCAGTACAGACTGCACCCATGTACACATCATTGCTGCTCACCTGTATAGCACAGTGGCAATTACTACAGTACATACCTAACAATTGTACAGATCTTCACAGGATGTGTAGACATCTGGCTCATATATTTGCTCTATTTCTTATAACCCCTGTGTTTCTCTGATACATAAGTGTGATGATCTGAGGAGTGACATCACTGATTAATGACATACATTTGAGAGTCAGACCTCCAAACCAGCAGTGAATGTATGGTCACACAATTCCTGTTACACCACCAATCTTCTAAGCTTACAGTAGATGTAAGTGTACACAACCCTGTTAATATGCCATATTCTTGTAATATACAAGATGAGTCCGCAATAATGCATTCAAATTTGTTACTATGTTACCCACCGTTCAGTCCAATCGATAAACAAACGCATGTGTTATGTGTAAAATATAATGACTGCATTATGTACAATATTGTGATTGCATAATTGTGCTCACCCTTAGAATGATACTTCATTGAAGCACCTTGTAAGTGACTTACACCATTCACTCATCTTGTGAAGGTGTCTCTCAGCATGTCATATCGTGACATGGCATTATTTGGCCACTCTTCCATGCAAAAGTCACCCAACTCTGTCAGATTGCATGGGCAGCTCATGTGCACAGCCCTCATCAGGTCACACTGATGCTTTACTATCCAGTGAAGGTGTAGGCTCTGGCTGGGCCAATCCATAACCATGAGTGTGTTCATGTGGAGCCATTCTTAAGTACCTTTGGATGTATGCTTCAGGTCTTTGTCATGTTGAAGGCTAACACACCTCCCCATCCTCATTATTCTTGCAGACACCTAATGGATTTTGGGTAGATGTGGGTGTTATTTAGAAATGTTCAGAATTCCCACCACTGTGACTACAGGCCCTTTTCTGGCTTTGGAACAGCATCCCCACAGTGGGCCACTGCCACCAGTGTAATTCACCATGGGGATGTTGGTCTTCAGGTTATGACAGGTGTTGCTTGTGCATTGTGCACCACACATTTCTTTTGGTATTGTGGCTGTGAGGTCGATCCATAGTCTCATTACACCATGACACATTTTCACACATGCCTTTGGGAGATGTGTTGTGCTGTATTGCAATTTTTTTTCACCCCTGTATGTTTTCTGGTGTGGGAAATGCTTCCATCTTCTGACCATACCCCATAGGCCAGACATATGCAGAATACAGGAGAATGTTCCCACAGGTAGTACACACCAGTTCTAGCAAGAGATTCCTGCAACTACCTCAGTGTTTTTGTATGTCCCTTGGCAGCCTCAACAGGTCTTGACATGTCTTGTCATCATTTTTGGAGGGACGTCAGGTTCATTTCAGCAGCACCTTTGTCCCATATTCAATACACCTTTTGACAACTGTCTCCACTGTGTCCCATGGTGTTTTCAGTGCTGTGGTAATGTTGTTGTACCCTACTCTTGACTGATACCTTTCAAATATGAGATCCCTTTGCTGCTTTGTCAGCTGTCTGCAAGCCATGCCTGTTGCAGGCAACTGAACAAATGTCATGATTATCCCACTTGGACAGCAGACTGTTATTTGGTGTTACTCGGAGTGCCTTTACTTGATGGCAGGTGTGTACCCAAGCAGACTGTATGCTGTCAGTAAATAACAAGCTGCTGCAATAACATATTATTTGAAGGGTGTGTACACATATGCATCCAACTTATTGTCAGGTTTGTATACTCTATACTCCATATTTGGTGCCAAACAGATTGATTGGTTTTACAGGTGAATTGTTCATGTCATAGGTCACAGGACAGTTTGGAAAAGGTGTAGACTGAAATATTGTAGTCTCAATTTGTATATATATCACAAACACCTGCCATCTTAACAGGGGTGTGTACACTGTTTATATCCACTATATGACAGTAATGTTTCACACATGTCCCTACCTTAGGCCATTTGTTCCCCCATTTTGTTTGGCTCTGTCCAAAAGTCTTGCACTGACAGGTCGAGACGTATACTACAGGGATGTTACATTCTCATCAGATAGGCCCCTATTGTGACCACTGTGATGCAATGCAGTTAACCCCATCACACGTGAACATGCAGATAAAGCAATATGGCTATGAGTGACAGTTGTGTGCATGGTACATTACATGGCCTTCGCATGCTTGGGGTATTGGCAAACCACAACAGAACAATTGCATAACCACCAACTGCAGGCTACCATCCCACATGCAGACCAGAGGGACCTAGGTAGTTGTGGGAGGGAAGTATTGTCAGCAGACCCACATGTGGCATTGGTACAGGATGGATGCAGCATGTCTGCACATTTACAGTACAACCCCGAATACTACACACTTTGCTGTCCTTCACCATAGATGTGTACGTCTGTGCATTAGAAAACCCCATCCACAACTGCAATCTGACCTGACACATGCACGCAGATACTCTAGAATTACAAGTATGTCTGTTACACTAGTCTAGTAATCTACACTGGGGCCTTACCTGCACACTCCTCATCCATTGTCTGGGTGCCACCCACTGCAAGTATTTGGGGGGGGTCTGTACTCTGATGTTGTACCAGAATGGGTGCCCCAAGGTACCCAAGGTGCTCTTTGGTGGTTGTTAGTGGGGCTGCGTGGCCAGGCCCACACCTGTGTCTTTGGAGTCTCTGGTTACTGCAGCAGCCCTTTGCTGGGCATGGCATATGAAGTCACTTTCATGATGCCGGACATGCTCGTATGTACATGCATGCAGGCTGACATCATTTACCCTGTGGAGAAGGTCATCCCACAGGCTGGTCCTCTCCTGCAGATGTTGCTGGCTCCATCCAAACATTATGGAATGATTATGTAGTATGGTTTCTATGATTATATTTGTCTCAGCGACTGAGAAAGTTGACTTTTGCTGATGCAACATTGCACCTGGAAGACATAAAAAGGGAGACACATCACAGGACTTCATACATTTGGCAACAGTATGTACAGAACCTGCACAACTACATTGCATACCAGTAGCCACCACTCACAACCACAACATACCCCTGTAATGTGTCAGCACTGTATCTGCTTGCATTGCACTGCTGGTCCTGGAGTGCCATATTCCCCCCAATGGGGGATAGTTGATTCCATAATCCTGTACTCCTCATTCATGCATGTCTGTGTAGAGGGATGAAATTGGCCATCTTCCATGTGGATGTGGTGTGGATGGTGCCAACGCTTGGTGTGACTACAGTGTGTAATGGAGCTGGGAGAACATGCCTGAGTTCATGTAGGATGCAGACAGGGGTGTTATCAGGTCCCATGGATGCTTACATTTGTTGCCTTTCATTAAGCAATATGTACCTGCTCACTGGTAATGAGGGGAGGGGTGTGGGTGCTGTGCTTATCCACCTATAGCAATGCTGAGCCAGGGGGTGTTGTTTGCCCTAAACCTATCTGCAGCAGGTTGGATATAGCTATGTTTTGAGTGTATGTGGTCTGATTGGCCACCATTACAGGGTGGGTTGGTTTGTTGCCTCAGAGATTGCAGATTTATTTGAAGATGGCCTTTTGGTTGTTCTTGGTGAATGTGTCCAATTTGTACTCATAGTTAGCTTTACAGTACTCCACCTGTGGCCTTATATGCTTGATCAGACAAAGGCTGACTTGATGCCAAGTTGGTGCATGCTACTAATTTGCCCTGTACAGCCAATATAGGGATCAAGTCTGTAGTTTGTGTATTGCTGCTGTCCACCTCAGGCATTCACCCTACCTTGAGGGGGTTATGTTGTCCTGTTGGGTATTGCTGAGGCCATAAAGCTATGTAGGTGCCCACATAGTATTGTGTTGTGGGCCTGGACACAGCTGCTAGTTCCAACATATGGGATGCCCTTCATGTGTGCCTTGGCCATTTCCCTTGCCTGTGCGGAGGACATTACAGAGATGTGGGAGCTACAGCTTCACATTCAGTATGTGGAAAATACCTCACAGCACAGGACATGTGGAGACAGCCCAACAACATGGGGGACAAAGCTCCAGATTTTAGTACAGATTTTATGTCATTGGTGCTGTTATACACATGGAGGGTTGCTATATTGATAGGCTTTGTCTGGACATGCATTTACTGGGTGACTTGACATCTGAGAGTCATATGCCTCTGACATACCTCTCAACTGTCATGTTGTCCACAGACTGACTGGATGTTTGCCTATTATGCTTGGTCTGTTCCTCGAACAACATCTGTTTTTGTGGGGTTGGTAGGATAATGTGAGCACTGTAGTCAGTAAGTGTTGACATCCATTGGTGTTCCTGACATCATATTCTTCAGAGATTTTATGTTACAACAATACGTGTAACACCAGCTACTGTTTCAGTTTGTAACACCATTATGTGTGATATGTTCCTCTGTCAGCCTTCTGTCCCACAAGTATGCCATGTGTTGTCCAGATGTCCTGCACTACGAGCTGCAGAGATATGATATATCATTAATTA